>NW_011341075.1:0-4308 GCF_000735185.1 Notothenia coriiceps
TTAATATCTCTGTTAACAGAAAGGAGGCTCAGCTGATAACTGTGCGCAGCTGAAGGAGGGTCAGGTCATCCTGGAGGTGGACGGCGTGTCCCTGAGAGGGCGGGAGCACAAAGATGCTGCTCAGATCATCACTGAGGCCTACAAGACCAAAGAGAAGGACCACATCGACGTCCTGGTAGTGGATCCAGGACTCTAGTATGAGGACTTGGCACTTTAGAAAGACACCGTTTTACTGCTTTGAGTTTCAACATGATGTTATCAGTTTTAATTCAGGGAAAAGGTTTGGTGGAAAGCTTTTAGTTTATTGCACGCTACAGAAATGTGCACAATTTCATTATGGAAAATCATATTACATTAATATTGGCGAATAGTCATATGTCATAAGTCATCGTTTTCAAACACTAAGTTGTATTGTTTGTTTCACCAGAAGGACTGAATTAGACTTGATAGTGTGGTTGCCACAGCAACTAATATTGAAAACAGTTATTACATCATACAGTTATTATATGTTATTTTATATTATGTTTTGTGATATTATATTATATGATATTATATATTATATTATATTATTGTATCTGGGGAGGCTGAGCTGCTCTGGCTGACATAGTTATCTTTTTCATTTATATTAGCAACAATAACATTTTTACTCACTAAGTACACATACTTTAAAACACATCAATGTCACTAAACTCTACTGCTGTACTGAAACTCCAACAATGAATACTATGACCTTTGAACAGAAACAAACTCTCCCAGACATGTTGAACATGTTGAAAGTAAACAGAAAAGTCAGAAAAGCACTACTTTATTTGGAGGTACAACCAGAAGTGAGCACACCAAAACCAACGACCAAACATCCTTCCACTGGACAACAGTTGCTGTAGTACTGACATTGCAGGGGTGTTTTTTCTCCAAATAAGGTGGATGCTAATGCTCAATGGTATGTTAGTTTGTATATAGTGTAGAATGAACATATATACAACTTTTTATAATATAAAATAGTTTACGATAGAAGATCATTTCATATTTCCCAATATTCTATACTACATTACTCCTAATTTATTTTATGTATACTACAAATTGCTTGTAGTGCAGGTTTTAAGTGAAACCACATCCACCTACACAGTGGAGGTCAATGAAGGTCTCATATGAATGATGGGGACTGGACTGAGACTCTGCTAAAGCACTGGACAGCAAACTCAGCCTGGGTCTTCTATCAGAATCACTTAGGTGTATACACAACATAGGCGCTTTCACACCGGAGTACTTTTCCCAGGAATAGTTCCGATAGTTCCTGGGATTTTGCGTTCACACCAAAAAGATCTGGAACTAGAACTTAGTTCTCGGGAACCTTTTAACCCCTTTTCAGTCCCTGCTAGAGAGGTGGTACTTTCCTGGGGAGGACAAGGTTCCAATTTCTGATTGGCCGGGCGAATTGCAAACCACGCCCCGTAAAACTCTGAAAAGTTTTTGTGAAGCCGCCATTTTATTTGCTCGCATTAGCATTATTAGCATTAGCCCAGCACACCAACGGAGAGAGACTAACTTATGGTAACACAAAAGAAAGAATGGTGGAGTGATGAGGAGGTGTCGGTGCTTCTGGCGATTTACTCGGAAGGCTTCAGCAGCTTCTACTGAAGCCAGTCCCCAACTCCGGGGACTTCCCGGCCGGGGACTTCGGATGGCAGTATACGCCGTGAAGTGGTAGTGCCTGTAAACCCAAAACAGAAGAAGAAGAAGTGACGTCTGTGGCTTCATTTGCGTAATCCTCCCTCAGGGACTTATTGCGGTGTGAACGCGATCTACTAGATAGTTCCGGGAACTATTCCAGGGAAAAGTAGCCTACTTGGTGTGAAAGCGCCTCATGAGGAACAGAGCATAATGTCAGGTGCTTTTTCTGCTTTGTACAGAAAGCATGACCAACTCATAAAGCCGTAAAATCCCCTGTCTGAGCAGTTCTGGTAAAAAGATGAAATACATTCATAAAAATGACCCTGACGTGGCAGTGCATCAGGTCGCTGTCCCACTGTCTGCCTGAGGGGGCGATGTTGGCCTGTTTTGTTCACAATAGCCAACCTCCAGTGCTGAAAAATGAAACTGACAGAATTGAAAAAAGAATAATTGACCTTTTGAAATAGAAATCGTTTAGTGCTGTCCCAAAAATATATTCTAAAGATAACCCTGCTGTCATAGTGATATCATCAGGGTTATCTCAGTGTGGAATTGGAGACCTCACATCCATGACTACAAAAACGGTGTTATAAACTGCATAGGTGAAGATTACATGGAAAATGATTACTTCCAACTAAAATATGTTATCGCTAGTGTTATGGGAAATAAAGAATCTTGTGTTTTTGGACCAACACTCAGGATAGCTCGTACACTACAATTTCAAGTAAAAGTTTATTTATTCCATGATACATTTTTAACTAAGGACACCCAAATGAACGCCTGCAGCTGATGAACACAACTGTCAGAAATGTGACTTTTATTTGAGCTGCTCATAAAAAGTGTGTATTTGTTTAATAGAGCTGAAAAGTATTTTGGAATATGTTTGATTTATAACTGCATCCACCCTGCAATATGTTCCAAATGTATATGGTAAAACCATTCATCCGAATTGAGCCGGTAGTAGTAAATCACAAATGTATTTTGACAAGATTCTATTTACAATGGTTACATTATATTTTTGTTATCCAATGTCATAATCCCACTCAGTGAGATAGTTAGGAGTTAAGTGATATAATGTATGAGTAATGCAACATTAAAGGCTCTGGATTCAACGATGAAGTGTTGGGGAGAATATAGTGCTATTGAATAATGTGTAATGAGACTGTTTTGTTCAAAAAGGATTGATCTCTTACAAAAAAGCTGCACATATATTTATAGAGTTTTACTGTACTGTAAATGGGGAGACTTTTTGTTTATGTAACCTCTCTGTGGCTGACGGTCTGCCTCTCTAGTTGGTCTCCTTCTCATATCCTTCTGCAACTGTTACCACAATAATATCCTCCTGAACAAGTCACCTGCTCTTATTTGTGAAATTGCCCCAAAAGATTATATTATCAAACATTCCCCAATTAGATTTCTCAAGACAATAAAAAAGGTGTGATTAGTACCAATGCATAAACGTTTTGTTGCATATTTGACACAATACGATGGTCAAGGATTTGTTTGGAGTTTTTTATTCTGTAAATGGTAATGGTTATTGATTTATTTAAGACATGGGGCAAACAAATTGTCAAACTGAACAGTGATGATAGACTGATGGGTTGACCCAACAATAAATATATAATCTATTAACGAGTATAGGAAGAATCATATCTAGTATATTCTCGTCCTCTGAGCATCATTGTCCAAAACTATGGAGGGCTGATTAATCGCATGATGTCCATAGTTAATTGCGATTAATCGCAAATTAATCGCACATTTTTGATCTGTTCTAAATGTACCTTAGAGGAATATTTTTCAAGTTTTTAATACTCTTATCAACATATGCTATCAAAGATGCTTCATGCAAATCTTGGCTTGCTGTTTAAAAAACCTCTATTTGTATCCATATCTCTCGCTAGAATCTCCCACCATCCAACTAACAACAACAGCAGCGTCAAGCCTTTGGGCTCTGAAACTACGGGGCGGGCCGAGGACAAATACACAAGCGTTAATCGCATGTTAAAATAATTAGTGGCGTTAAACATTTTTTATGACCGCCCAAATTAAAATGACATCGATAAACCACACAGTTGCACTCATTACAATGAACACACACTGTAGTTTATTTTAATTGTAATGTTTGTTTTTGTTGACAATAAGAATTACAAAAGAACATTATGCTATGAATGCAGTATAAGTAGAATCAAACTAACATTTAAGCCAATATTAAAATGTATTGCTTGTTATAAGCTGTCATAAAGCGAGCATTGTTGTGAAGCATGAGGCAGAATCTGCCTCCTACAACCTCTGTCAACAAACACAACTACATGAAAGAGTAGTTCAGGAAGTTGGGAGGAGCTGTTTCTGCGAGAGGTTGTAAAGCTCCACAGAAAACATCCAGCCTCCTGCACACATCTGTCTCACTGAGCGCACACATCTGTCTCACTGAGCGTCACACATCTGTCTCACAGAGCGTCACACATCTGTCTCACAGAGCGTCACACATCTGTCTCAGAGCGGCACACATCTGTCACACATCTGTCTCACGTAGTATCACAGAGCTGCACACATCTTTCTCACTGAGCGTCACACATCTGTCTCACAGAGCGTCACACATCTGTCTCACAGAGCGTCACACATCTGTCTCACTGAGTG
>NW_011341076.1:0-4271 GCF_000735185.1 Notothenia coriiceps
TAAGGTGTTCTGAGAGTGATCCGACGGCCCTGTTGCTTGCAGTGTGAATCTAGAGCTCATTGTCCTCCTCTGCAATGTAAACCTCTATATATTCTCAATCCTGCACAGCAATCTCTTTCCTACATGTCTCTTCCTCAATCATGATTTAAAGCAGTGGTTCTCAACTGGTGGGTCGCGACCCAAAAGTGCGTCGCAGACCCGTTTCGAGTGGTTCGCGGATGTGTGAGTGAAGAGAGGAAAAAGTCAAACTTTTATTTTGAAGGCCCGATTTTCTAACGCTGTGCATGCAGTCGGCGCTGGACTGGAAGTACCGGACACCATAAACGGTTTTGAAAACTTCTGTCACATCGTGATCATCTTCTCAATAAAATATCTTTGCTGATGTTTTTTCGAGTCTTTTGGCCAATCAGAATCAAGATGGTTGCCGGGAGTCCCCAAGGAGAATAACTTTGCGGTAGAACTCTTCTTTATACATCCATTGGTACAACTTCAGATACAAATGAACACATAAAATATGACCCCCGGTTTGATGATTGACAGATCACAGAACAATGGGGGCTATCTACCCTTACCCACAATTTAAAGTAAGTCACACAGACTGTCTCCTCTTTACTCTTCTCGCAGCAAGATGTCAGAACAAAGTGAAAAACAAACAATGGCATAAAATATTATTAATATGTCGGGTAGTAATAGATTTATTTATTTTCTTCTCAGAGTGTACCAGAATGCATAGTTTATGTTAGTATGTCTAAAAATCTCCTGGGGGCGAATCCCCCCAGACCCCCCTGCTGGGGTTGGGTTTTCAGCATGTGTGCCTTTTTATATAGTTCAGCTTTGAGTCCATCATCTCATTAAACCTTTTTTAAAAGCATACTTTAGTTCTGTGAAGGGATATAAGGGATATATGCACTGTACTTCACTTTTATTATTATTGTATGCTGAAAAGCGTATATATTACAGCACGATTTTTTGTTGAATAGATTTGAGTGCTTCAAAATGTTGGGTCGCGATTTATTGACCAAGTAAAAAGTGGGTCCCGAGGCCTGACCAGTTGAGAACCACTGCTCTAGAATCTCCATCAAAAGTTCAGAACAAGCGTAGGTTAGAGGTTATTTTCTTTTATATATCAACTTAAATTAACACCGGATTTTGAATATGCTTTATACGCCCAAATATGGGGAATGTCTAGCTGATGTTCGAGATGAGGCAGAAACATCAAGGCAGACACACAGACATCATGAGAGGAGGTGAATGGAGGTGGAGGAAGGCAGGAAAGGGACGGGGGGGTAAGGGGTCCCTCATCAGCTCCTTACCTTGGGAGGAACTTCCTCTCCGCTGACCTGGGGTTCGGCCCTACTAAGACCCTGAGGGTGGTGGAGGGGAGGTTGGGGCTGGGGGTCAGTGCGTGCGGGCGATGGGTCCTGGGAGAGCAGCTGGAGTTGTGCAAAGCTAGAGTTCACGCCGGCGGGCTCGCTGAAGGACTGCGAGCGAGAGACCACGGGCGGAGGAGGAGGAGGAAGAGGAGGAGAGGGGGCAGCGCTGATGCTGCTTTTTAACGCAGCCAGGTGGGACCACTGGACCTTTGATGGAGGGAGGAAGGGAGGAGGAGGAGGAGGAGGAGGGGGGGAGGAGGAAGGGGAGGTGGAACAAGCAGACAACACAGTGAGACATGAAGGGAGATGTGTGGATGTTCACCAACATGCTTATATGTAAATACACATGCATACAGCACGACACGACATGATGATGGGATTCATAGTTTGGGATTTAAATCGATGCAAATGCTTAAAGGATAGTTCCATACAAGTGCAGATTATGTTCTACTGTTTCAGCACAGAAGGAAGATATAAGGGTCTCCATATTCACTTCGCTGATTGACCAAAAAACCTAGTACAGAAACCCAGGAGTGAGGGAGGAAGAGGAGGAGGCGAGGAAAGGAGAGGAGGAGTTACCTGAGGCTCCATGGGTCGTTGCATGGCCACGGCCTCGGAGGCGGAGGGGCCGCCGTTGGAGAAAGGTTCAGAGGATCGGGGAGGCAGAGGGGGCTGCTTGGGAGGGGGGGCGACCTGAGGGGAGCCCTGAATGTTCTTACGGTACCTCTCGTCTGCCTGAGGGAATCCAACAGGACAGGGTAAGGAACCGGGGAAATATTTCATCAAATGTTCATCATTACTGTCCCTTAATAGTCTTTCTCACACTCAGAAACCTTCACAGACAAACGCCAACATTTTGTGGATATCACATTAAACATGCTTGAAGCCCAATCAAGGCAGCCGTACAGACACAGGTAGAGGTGGAGACAGGACGCTTTCAAAACAGATACATCCTTGTGTTGGATCAAAGGAGGGAAAGATGGTTGTTAATGACACGGAACAGCTCTGGTGATGGGGTCCTGCATGTTAGTCTGGGCCTCAGCCACCATCATGCAACGGCCCACACACAGAGTCAGAACAGAGTGAAGAGATTCACAAGAGAACTCCTGAAACCTCCTTATTCTGAGGAGGAGGGAACCCACCCGGGGGAAAGGACGTCTAATGAAAAGTGGCTTCAGCTAAAATCAATTCATTATGTGGGAAGTAATACAGCATTTTTTGGGGGGACTCCTGCTTAGACTTCCACTTTAAATAATGATTTATCTTTCTCCCGCTCAGACTGCTTCAAGTATAAATGAAGACGTATAAATCCAGACGGTTTTAGTTGTCAAGGAGACTAGCAACTAGAGTGCCAAGAGAGGGTGGAGGATAGCAGCTCCGTTTTATTCAGGACACAAAAAGCCTGGTTGCTATGGGGTTTCTATTCTCCATCTCCCCCCCCCCTGATTGTTTCATTCAAAGGGCCTGACTGAGAGGACCCATGTTGTAACAAATTGCTCTGGCCTATCGCCACAGCATTCACAAAAGACAATTAAATGCAACTATTTGTGCAAAAAGAAACCAGCATTTGCTGCTGCTTGCATCGTGGTCAGTGAGGCTGTGTGAAGACAAGCAAGAAGAAGCTGGAAAGAGCAGGCAGAGCCGAGGAGGAGGTTCACCTCTCTGATTGGCTGAGGAGGAGGAGGAATGACCGGCCTATCGGGCTCCAGACTTTCTGCCTGGGGAGGTTCAGAGTCAGGGAGTTCAGTCTGATAGGGGGTGGGGGGGTTTGAGAGCTGGTTTGGACATGTCTCATCTGAGTCGTTGCTCTGGGATTTGTCTGAGGGGATTGTGTCAAGTTCTCTGGAGGACTCAGAGGAGCCTTTTGCTACGGGAACAGCAGCGTCGAGGACCTGAGCGTGAGGGGGTGAGGGGAGGGCTCTGTCAGGGGGCAGGGTGGAGGTCTGTGGAGGCTTGGTCTTGTTGGGTTGGTGCTGCAGCGACAGCAGGTAGGCCTGCTCCTGCTGCAGCCGCTGGTGGAGACGCTCGGCCTTGCGCTGCTCCTCCAGCTCCCGCCACTTGAACTCCTGTTGCAGAGCGTGGGGTCGATGCAAGGGGGTGAGAAGAGAGCTGCTGTCGGCCGGACAAACCTGTGCCAACTGTTAAATGCTTTCCTTAAAACACGTTTATACAGTCAGGCTTTGGCAGCCTGTTTTATTGCAGATTTTACACACCGGGAACTCACTTTTAACGGTACACTGTAACTGAATAAATGTAATAGATTATATAGAATAGAGAGGAGGAGTTCGGAGTTCCAACCATTTGGCAAATAATTGATTCGGACAACTTGCAAAATACAAAAACAGAGGATATGTTGACAAAAAACGTTACACAACATTTCGTATTCAAATAAATGATTTACCAATTTCACGATCACAAGATGACTCAACAAAGCCAAAGATATTAAAATAACTATACCAGGCTGCATGAGGTGTGTGTGTGTGTGTGTGTGTGTGTGTGTGTGTGTGTGTGTGTGTGTGTGTGTGTGTGTGTGTGTGTGTGTGTGTGTGTGTGTGTGTGTGTGTGTGTGTGTGTGTGTGTGACTGACCAGCAGCATGGCCTGTTCCCGCAGCAGCTGCTCCTGCAGCATCTCCAGGTGTCTCTGCTCCTCCTCCAGCTGGCGCCTGATGTAATCCTGTCAATCAGAGCAGAGCAGGTTAGAGAGACACGGTGTCCAGCTCCACGCTCTGTAACTTCGGCCCAATCCCAAACCACTCCCTCGACCCTACCCCTCCGTCTGTAGCCACACTAGCAGCTCAACGAGGCTCCCTCCATTAAGGGTTAAGGGTATAAATACAGCGGCAAGCTTTGGGACGGCCTCCCCTCTCTCCGGCAGAAACAGGAAATGCCGTAACTGTG
>NW_011341077.1:0-5003 GCF_000735185.1 Notothenia coriiceps
ATCTTATAACTATCAAAATAAAAGTACAAAACTAAAACTTTACCACAGGAAAACATCGGCACACAAATATAACCACCTCTACAAAAGGTTAAACATATTAAAGTTCATTTACAGTCCTTCTGTTTTTAGATAAGATTAAAACAAAAACTATCCACTATCAAATACTTATTTCACTTCAGGGTGATAGCAAGACACCCCATCTAATCACTCAGAGAGAATCAGGACAATCTGTTGTACAGTTTCAAAATAATGAACTTTGAAGTCTCATATATGATCTATTGTCCTTCTGTTTTTATCCAACAGTTCAAATGTTCGAATTACATTGAACCAGAATTGTCCCCCTTTTTTCTTTAACAGTGAAGAAAATTGGATATATATTGACCGCAAAACTCAAAATGTCCCCGGTTTTAATTTTGAAGATCTGGTCACCTTAAATTACAGGTCTGTGAGAGACAGAAATCTTGTTTGTTTGTAGGTGACCAAATACTTATTTTGCGGAGGAATTGACCAATTAATTCATTAAAAATCCTACAATGTGATTTCCTGGATTCTTTCCCCCCATTCTGTCTCTCATAGTTGAAGTGTACCTAGGATGAAAATTACAGGCCTCTCATCTTTTTAAGTGGGAGAACTTGCACAATTGGTGGCTGACTAAATACTTTTTTGCCCCACTGTATCTACTAAGAAGTCTGTGCACGTGCCTGCCAGTTGTTGTTATTCTGGAGCTGTCCAAGCTCTCATTGTTGACCAGATAATGTTTGATTTTGAAGCAAAAATAAGGCATGAAGAATAAAGAAGTATACAGTATGAACCAGATGAATGTCTAGACTGTGAAACAATGTTATGACAAATTGAAACATAAAGAGTGTGCATTTCCCCTGCCATACTGTAAATACAGACACGACAACCTCTTCTCTCTAGACTAGAGGGTGTATACAAAACTAAATGTTGGGCTTGTGAAGGGCAACATGAATAGATAAACAAATTAAGTAAAAACCTACCCTCACAGAGAAGCTTTTCCACATCACCATGTTTGCAGCTGAGCAAGGCTAAACACATCCTGGACTCTCAGTGAACTTATGATGTCGATCCTCTCTTCTGAGTCTAGGTAAAACAGCACGATCTACAAATATCCCCCAAAGACAAATCGAGTCAACTGTGTGTCAAATCGCACATTTGCCTCAAAGCGTTTCACAATCAAACAGTATCACTGTCCATAGAGCCTTGATTAAGGAAAAAATGTAACTCTAATTTTACACTAAGAGGGTAAAAGTAGAAGCAATAGAGAAAGAATCCCTCTTTCAGTGTGGACAGACATGCAATGATGTGTACAGAATAGGTCAAACTAAAATATGGACAGTTGGGATGTCCTTATTGGGATAATGATTAGCTTACAAGCATTTACGAAAAAATTAAGAAGACGTCCAGCAGCTGCCAAACAAACCTAAAGCTAATGACCTTTCCAATATGGAGACCTTGAAAGAAGAACTCATACTACCAGAGGCCAGGCTCAAGCCCAGCATTCACAAAGACAGGAGGAAGGAACCAAACACAGAAATGGAGAAAGAGAGAAACAAATAGCTTGTGTGCAGCTGTGCATAACAACTGTGGTTGATGAAAGCTGTTCTGGGGCTCTTGGAGAACCCCACTGATGCATTGCAGTTTGTATAGTTGCGTTTCTGTATTCTGTTATTATCAGTGAGCACATTTATTGATATGTTTAAAGGCATTTCTTTGACCACTAATGTTGGACTGTTGGAGTTAGGCTTGTTATTTTGCCCCCAGCTCCACTATGATTGAGATGTATTGAACAGAACTGGTCCTACAGTCTTGTAAATCTGACAAAAGAATGTAGTATATCTTTGCACATGCCTTTTGTGCAGTATATTAGAGTTGAATGCATGTGGTTACAATTTCTTAATGAAAGAAGCAAATATGTCGTAGGAGATTTCAGAATTGTATGGGGAATTTCAAATATTTTACTATTAGTGCGATTTATTTTGTAAAATACTAAAAGAGTTTTAAACATTTTTATGCCAATCCCAGATGCAAAATGCAGAAACAGATCAGTTTTCTCACTACTATCTAAAACAGAAACATGTTTACCACTTAAATTATTTTATTGTTTGGGAAGAATTTATATTGCCAAGTCCAGTTTATATACATGTAGATATGGGTACCAGAATATATTACAATGACCATCCAAACTTTCTTTTACAGGTCTCCTATTATACTGTTTTTCATCAATATATTATAGGTCTCAGATATATACATAACCTGTCTCTGATTGGCTGAAACACCAAACAGATCATTGCAGCATCCCATAATCCCCTCTGTTTCAGCCCTGTTTCAAAAGTGCTGATTCTCTGTCTGTTACTTTAGATGAAAATAAGGAGCCCCTCCCCACGCCCCTCTGAGAGAGATTTGGTTAAAAAGAACACAATGGTGCTCTAGGAGGAGATTCAGGTGATAAGGTGTGGGGGGGGGGGGTTACCTTGGTTGGTGATTGGCTAATGGTTACTCAAGACAAAACATCGTTATGACATCATAAAGTGGCCAAAATCTGATCAGCTCATTTTCAGACAGGTTTTTATAGAAATGGATCCGGACAAAAAGAGAGAGAATCTTTTTTCCTGAAACTTTCAGAATCTCTTTAGGGGGCACATGTTTCTGTATAAAAGACATGAAAACGTGGATTTTGCACAATAGGTGACCTTTAATAGGCTGTGTTTGAGCACTGACTGACACATAGGAACAAAGGAGTGAGCAGAGCAGTGAAAACCCACGGCTGGTCCTGCTGTCTCTCTAAGTGGCTGTGCAGTCTGGCAGCCAGCGCAGACTTTCTTACAGTTTAGGCATTATTCAGTGCTCAGGAGCGGCATGCACCCACACACTGACATAAATTCACTCTGATTACCCAGCATGCTTACCCGGAAGCAGAGGCCATTGAGACTAGCACCTGTCTAGAAATCAAATGTGACAACATAATGAGATTTTAGACACAGCAGCAGGCAGGTAATGAAAGGAGACAAGGCTAACACCTGTACACAAGAAACAACGGCACAAAACACATCACAGCGAAACTCTTATACTGACCCACTCTTAGAAACACATTCTGCAAGCATGATATAAAATAAGTTTAAATTCACATATACAAGACAAAGTTGTTTATTATAGAATAAAAAAACAGGAAGCGGATTGACTTTTAATGGGAAGAATCCATCACCGCTCACAGAGAATGAGCACGATCCATCACAGTGGCAGCATGGGAAAAGGAGGAAAATAGAATACAACTCATCCATCAGTCAGATGTTATAAAGGCTTCCGACGGACCAGATGGGATCTTTTATTCACACCATTTAGTTTTGTCTAACAGTTCTGCAGGTTGTTATCTTGGAGCTTCACAACTCAACTTCGACCCTCCACTTCACCAGGAAGGTCGACTAGAAGTGTGCTCTTATTTCAACCTGTCCTCCTAAAAATAACACATAATACATTGTCTATTTCATTTTGAAGGACACATCTTTTCAGATTTGTTCCTGAATTTGAGGTTTTGACCTAGCACAAGGGTTGATGGTGGGATCAGACCAACAAAGGACTTCACTGGGAGTCTGGTTTTATGTCCCGTGTGAAGCCACATTTCAATGTTTAACTATTTAAATTGCCGCCCGTATCTTAAATAACGCTAACAAACGTATATATTTAAATCTAGACCATGGTAATGTACTAAACCAAACCAAGTATTTCTTTTGCGTTTTTGTTTGGTTTTGTCTGAATTTTCCACATTTTCAAACTGTAATCAGGAAGAAGACGCAATTGAAAATGCATTTTTGTTAAGTGGGAAGGTTATTTTTGTAGGAGAAAGTATATTAAATTGATGGATTGTATAATCATCATTCTTTTAATCGCCTACACCGTCCAGTTGGTCAGCTTAGTGTGGAGTATAACGGTGTTTCTTTAGAGTCTACAGGCAATGTGCTCCTATCTCCATTTGCCAATTTAGACATTTACGGACAAGGGATTGACAAATGGTAACGTGATTAGATTTTAGATTCCGGGCAGCAATCTGCAATGCTGCTGGATAACTAATCCCCCCTTCATACACATAAATCTCAGCCAACATTACAAGCAAATATAGCACATATGGACGAGGCTGAGATGGAGGCGGGAGCTGCTTCAGCAAATGGCATCAGCATAGTAACAGGGACAAGTGTCACATTTTAATTACACTCGAATTGGATGACAATCAGCTAATGTAAGCGTGACTTGTGTGCCCTGCCTGGACTATTCCTTCTGTAAGCCACTCTGTACAAGTGCTCCTTGCACAGAAACTACGATAAGCTGACTGCACACTTCTTGTCCTGTGCAATTTCAGAGAGTCAAAGCAAACGAGTGACTAGTGCAGACTGTTAAATATTTAGCAAGCCAGAACCACATTTTTGGAATGAGTTGGTGGACCAATGGGATAATATCTATATAATATATTGAGTGCTGGACTCAGACCAGAAGAACATTTTGCATTTCTACTTCAAGAGTCAGGTCGAGGGAAGGGAAGGGACGAGTAGATCAAAAGTATTAAAATAAACTCCTGCACACTATCAAACTTGCAGATAGTTGATAGTTAATTTGCAACTAGTGAATACTGGACTAACATTTCTTACTAAGAAA
Organism: Notothenia coriiceps; assembly: GCF_000735185.1. Classification (NCBI taxonomy): domain Eukaryota; kingdom Metazoa; phylum Chordata; class Actinopteri; order Perciformes; family Nototheniidae; genus Notothenia; species Notothenia coriiceps. Next base: position 4,669 of record NW_011341077.1, read on the forward strand.
GAAATAAGTACTGGATTCAAGCCTCTTTATTTGTTGGTATAGGGCACAGGTCTAATGTAAACATCTGTCTATTCAAAAAGTAACTATCATGTATTGTTTTGTTTTCAATATTAAAATTATCATGACATGTCTGTAATAACAGTTATACAGATTTTTTAGCCTAATTTTTAACCATCTGCCTTGTTTCGGTGTTCCCTCCTTAACTACACAAACATAAAAACACAAAGATCTTTATATACCATTCACCAGTGGCGGCCGGCCCATAGGGGCGCTAGGGGCGCCGCCCCCCCCTCTTCCCACATGTTTGATTGTCATTAAAAAAAAAATATATATAT
>NW_011341077.1:5043-9119 GCF_000735185.1 Notothenia coriiceps
ATATTTTTAAAAAAATATTTTTTTAAAGAACAAGGTAAATATTATATAGTTGGTATCAGTAAAATGTATAATCTACAATAAAATCTCGTTTAAAATTGTTTTACGATGTCTAAAGTTAACGATAAGTCACATGTTTCCTGCCTGGCCGCAGCGTGTATCATTACCCTCTCTCGTCCGGGCGGTAGAAAGGAGCCCTCAGCCAGAGCAGCAGCAGCCAACAAGCTGACTGTTGCTATCTGTAAACTATGCCGCCGAAACATAATTTTAGCCAATCAGCGTCGTCAGATCTGATGCTCTTTCAGCGCCCTGGCCTGTGTGTTTGTGAGTTGTTTAGACTCGTATCCAAGGTGACGCTACAGTAGGGGATGGCTGCGTCTGCAGGTGTAGATTCCGGTGCTAGTGGATCGCTGGAGCTGTAGATTAACATTTACACGCTTATTGTAGTTGTAAGGGCAAGGCCTGTGGCACCATGGAGCATATGTGTGGGCTGTACCTGTATTTTACAGGAAAGGAGTGATCAAAGGGTCGAGTTGTCGATTCTTGTTCAGTTTTCATCTTCCTCACCCTCTCAGACTTTGAGTTGCGCGCGCTGCTAAAGAGACGCGCTACCATGGAAACCAAACAATGGTGTACCTGTATTAAAGTCCGAGTAGAAACAGTCGTGAGTAAATCTGATTTTGTCAGAATTCGGGAAAATCGGGAGGGTTGGCAAGTATGACACACACACACACACACACACACACACACACACACACACACACACACACACACACACACACACACACACACACACACACACACACACACACACACACACACGAACTAGAAAGGCAGTGGAGTCGAAGGGTCTCTGAAACAGGGTATCCCAAACTTTATTTTATTGGTTTTATCAGAAGTACCATGAAGAGCAGTCACAGTTAGTGGCAACACACATACAACAACTTTCTTCTGATCAGTTGGTGTTCAACAAAAATTAATAGAAATAAACTAAATCAACACACACGCGCACACACAGAGGACAGCGGCAAATCATGAGAGAAAAACAAATCAAAACACTGAAAGAAAAAAGAAATACTTCATTATGATCAACAATATAACTGTTCCATTTTTAAACCAAATCAAATTAACAAACGTTTAGTATCCCAACTACGCACGAGAGAAGAGAGAAGGACAGAGGAATTAAGAAAAGATTGTGGAGGTGGAGAAAGATGTGCAGGATGAAGGAAACAGATGTGAAAAAGAGACAGATTTGAAATGGCAGACGGTTCTGAATCAGACAGATGGTGTCTCAAGTAAAGACAAATGATCCTTTGAGAGAATCAAACAGAGGGAGACATAGGGAGACATATTGTTTTGAACTACAGATGGATATACATGTAAAAAGACAGGTGAGGATTCTGTTGAGTCAGAGTGACCAAACAGCCAGACAAATGGAAAAAGTGACAATGGCTGAGTCAGAATAAACCGTGAAGAAATGAAAAAGCCAGAGAAATATAAACCGCCCCTCCAAAATAAAAATAAAAGACAAAGATGGAAGGGGGAAAAAAGACATATAGAAGAAAGAGTGATAGAGACACTTTAAGCAAACTTCTTCAAAAAAGGCAATATATGTCATTCTTGAGTGAAGTGAGTGTTTTTGTTTCCATTAAATAAATATGTAGATTTAACTCTCTACGCTCACTTATAACACTGTACAGTATATACACACTATTATTAATATTATTATTATTATTATTTCTTTAATGACAAAATAACCTTTAGATGTACACACAGTATCCCTCACCCTCTGTTAGAGAATACAGTTATGGTATTAGAAGTAGCAAGCAGTGTCTTTTTTTCTGTACAAATAACCCATGCAACTCTCTTATAGATTATTTATTTAAGATACATAACTCCTTTAAGATCTCCTCTCTCATTCAACAACAGCAGATATTGCCTTTTTACCAAAAAAAACACCCTTAATTAGTTAATCAAACATTAATGTGCAAGTTACTTCTTTGTTTAAATTAAAAACACATTGTTTTAAGATCTACACACATTTGAAAAAAAGAAAACATGTAATCGAACAGAATAAAAGATGAACAGAAAACCAGAATCTGTACATTCGAACCATTTTGTTGTCAACACCAGGGGAATGGGATACGATTCTCTAATACTATATACAGACATGTTATCATTCATGCACAGTGTCAACAAGTAGCACATTGACATTCCCAAATATGAAAAACATGGCATAGGGAGACGGAGGGTAGAAAGGGGATTGGGGAGAAAAGACGGGAACGAAAGGATTGCTGCCAGTTTGGGTTGCTTTGGCAACAGAGAGACAGAGAAAGAGGGGGAAGAGACACAGAGGGACAGATAGACACAATAACAATACACATGCTGGGCAGGAGAAGTCCATTTCAATCTCTCTGACCCAGAAATCAATGTATGGCTGTAACTTCATGTTTTTTTTTTTCTTTAATGTTCATCTTCTTCCTCCTTGTCTTCTTTCTCCTCCTAACTCTCATTATAATCATCCTTCTACAATGTTAAATGTTACTTTAAGGGTAGAGAATAGCTCTGGTAATGTATTTTTTCCAACAGTACAACATCTCAGCATGACGTTGCTCGGCTCGTGTCAGCAGGGGTGTTTGTCCTTCCTTTTGTTTGTCCGTCCGTTCGCTGTTGCATTCATTTATTCCTCGGACAGACAGTTTTTCCCGTCAGACGGACGGAAGTGAACGAGGCAACGAAAACGCATCATCAATCTTTACATCAGAAGCAACATCGTTAATGGTTCACAAATGGTTCACCACCATTGTTGTTGTTTTTTTTTACATCAGGTACAACATTTTTACTGTGTACATCAGTCAAAAAACAAAATCTGTTGTTGTTGTTTACATCAGAAGCAACTTCATTAGTGTTTTCCACGAAACATAAAAGTAGCCGTTTCACATAAGCGACAAGAACCAGTGCAATGCTTTTCCTTCATTTAAAACTCTGCTAGCTTCTTCAAACCCCGCCACAGAAGAATACAAAAAGTCTACAGTTTATTTTTCTACTCCTTGCTTGCTCTTAGTGTTATATTTACAGCGGTGGCCTGGCTAACCTTTGACCCTTCAAACCTCCAATGTCCAAACCAAGTAAGGAAGCTAAGCTAAAGCGCTATTTTGATTCTAACGGTACGTCCACACAGCAGCTTTGAAAAAATCTTGAAAATCTTGGAGCTGGGCGTGTCTGAGAGCTTGGGGATTTTTCGCGACCAACAACCAATCACATGAATCTCCCACCCCCGACATACAAAGCAAAAAACCCCGGGGATTTTATGCGAACAATATATATATATAAACTCCCCAAACAGGCGAAAACCTACCAGTTTCACCCACTGTCTCTGCCACCTCCCTCCATGCCTGGTTCCTCCGGTTTGTATCCCGGTAAATAGTTCTGGTCGTAAAGAACCGGGTGATTTGCTACCCTAGTTTCTCGTTTTGAAAATGAGGAAATGAACTGCGGTCTGGCTCTCCCAGCTTGCACGCGGTTTGATTGGCTAGCGCTTGTACGGTCAGATTTGCATAAACGGGATTTGATTGGCTGACGCTTCCAGCTCAGCTTCAAAAGTTGAACATTGCTCAACTTTTGAATCCTGAAAATCCTGTAAATCTTCGCTTTAAATCTTCGCTTCGCTTCCCCACAATGCAGTTCGGCGAAAAGCGAGGCAAAGTGACGTCACTCCCATTCAAAGTCAATGGGCAGAGAAGCGTTGGAAGATTTTTTTAAAGCTGCTGTGTGGACGTACCGTTATCCAGGTTAGCTTAGCAGCTCGAACTTGCTAGTCACAGCTAACATTTTGTTTGCCGAGTTTAGCTTCCAGGCTTGAACCAAACGGTGAGGCTTTGAAAAGCTGTCGTTAATCTGCCATTAGCTTCAAGTCAGACTAGCTTTATAAGTCAAGGTAGACACACTGAAAGAGGCGTTGCAACAAAGCCGGTGTAGCAAAATAACTATATTCCCATCAATTAAAAAATGTTAGCTTCTGTTTGTGCAGCAAACTAATTTGAGGCAAACAACTACATTACTGCAAGCTTTTCATTCCT
>NW_011341078.1:0-1850 GCF_000735185.1 Notothenia coriiceps
TTCTTCTCTGCACGCTGGAACACCTCCACCAACCCGGACCTGGCCTTCGCCAATACAGTAACGACCCGAAACCGGAGAGACGCCTCCTGGACAGGTTTCCCCGCTCACATCACCGACCATCCATCATTAAAGTCCCATTACTGGTGGAACCGGTACCAGGGAAACCCGTCAAGCGATGGAACTTCCGAAAGGCCAACTGGGAGTCGTATGCTGAGGAGACTGAAAGAAGGTCAGCTGGCCTGCCAGACCCAAACACAGCCGACCTGGATGCGGCCTATGCAGCCTACTGCCAGGTCCTCCTGGGTGCGGCAAAGAAGACCATCCCACGTGGCTATAACAGGAATTACATCCCAGGTTGGGACGAGGAATGCAGCCACCTTCTGTGTGACCACCAGAGGGCTAGCTCCAGAGAAGAGGTGGATGTGACTGCAGCAGCACTGCTCAAGAAGCTGGATATCACCCGCAGGGCCAGATGGACAGAGGTCGTTGAATCAATCGACTTCACCCATTCTAGTCGCAAGGTTTGGCAGACCATCAACCAGCTCACAGGCAGAAATACAACACCCCACAGCTGCCCAGTCACAGCAAACGCCATCGCATCCCAGCTCCTGAAGAACGGCCGCTTCCCGGATGCTGACAAAGCCTTTGCCCGACTGACATCGCGTGAGGTGTCTTGCATCTCGGGAGCGGCCAGTGTCGATTCCAACCTCTCGGGAGAATTCACAGCAGAGGAACTCAGTGAGGCCATGAGCAAGCTCAAGCCAGGCAAATCCCCGGGCCGCTGGCCCCTGGAGTTCGTCATCCACAAGAGCACAACAACATCTGGCTGGCTCTGTGCTTTCTATACATCATGCTACCAGAGATTAAAGCTCCCAAAGACTTGGCGCCGTGCCTCTGTCAGTGTCATAGCTCTGCCGAAGCCAAATAAATCTGCAGAAGACCCCAAGTCATACAGACCAATCTCGTTGCTCTGTGTCCCATTTAAGATCTTTGAGAGGATGATCCATAGTCGCATCGAGCCAGTGGTGGACTCACAGCTCCCACGGGAACAAGCTGGTTTCCGTCGTGGAAGATCAACAGCAGACCAGGTAACACTACTCTGTCAGGACATCGAGGACAGCTTCCAGGACAATGAGAAAGCTGGGGTAGTGTACCTGGATCTGACTGCTGCATATGACACCGTGTGGCACCGGGGACTCCACCTGAAGCTGCTGAGGACAATACCGGACCGCCACATGGTGAAGTTCATCATGGAGACACTTTCCAACCGTAGCTTCATCCTCTAGACCAGCAGTGGCCAGTGCAGTAGGCTCAGAAGACTGAAGAACGGGGTACCGTAGGGGTCTGTTCTCTCGCCGATGCTGTTCAATGTTTACATCCACGACCTACCTGATACAGCATCCAGAAAGTATGGCTACACAGACGATCTTGCCATCATGCTGAGCCGACCAACGTGGAAGGCGATGGAAGAGGGTCTTAACGAAGACATGGGCACACTAGTAGCATACCTTCGAAGGTGGCGTCTACAGCTCAGCGTCGGAAAGACAGTCGCAGCGGCATACCACCTTAGCACCAGAGAAGCCAGGAGGGAACTTGAGGTGCGCGTCAACAACAAATGTCTGGAGGTCCAGCAAGCCCCGAAGTATCTTGGAGTGCGTCTGGATCGGACATTATCCTTTAAAAAACACCTGGAAGAAGTCAAGGCAAAGATGACATCCAGGGTCGCGCTGATCCGCCGCCTCGCTGGAACAACCTGGGGAGCCTCCGCTAAGACGCTGCGAATATCCACTCAGGTCCTGGTCTTCTCTGCAGCGGAATACTGCGCCCCAGTCTGGAGCAGAAGCCCTCAT
>NW_011341079.1:0-2326 GCF_000735185.1 Notothenia coriiceps
AATCTTGGAGCTGGGCGTGTCTGAGAGCTTGGGAATTTTTTGCGAGCAACGCGACCAACAACCAATCACATGAATCTCCCGCCCCGACATACAAAGCAAAAAACCCCGGGGATTTTATGCGAGCAATATATATATATATAAAATCCCCAAACAGGCGAAAACCTACCAGTTTCACCCACTGTCTCTGCCACCTCCCTCCATGCCTGGTTCCTCCGGTTTGTATCCCGGTAAATAGCTCTGGTCGTAAAGAACCGGGTGATTTGCTACCGTAATTTCTCGTTTGGAATATGAGGAAATGAACTGCGGTCTGGCTCTCCCAGCTTGCACGCGGTTTGATTGGCTAGCGCTTGTACTGTCAGATTTGCATAAACGGGATTTTTTTTGGCTGATGCCAGCTTCGAAAGCATTGGGAGCAGCTCTGATCGGGAGCATCAAAAGTTGAACATTGCTCAACTTTTGATGCTCACGATGCTTGCAAACCCATGCTCCGCTCCCCACAATACAGTTCGGCGAAGATTAAAAATCTTCTACGTCACCCCATTCAAGTGAATGGGCGAAGCTTTGAAAGATTTAGTTAATACCTGTGTGTGGACGGGCTGTAAAAGATGCATCATCTTGTTTCAATAAATACATCTTACTTGATTTCAGAAAACTTTGAGCATTTGTGGCTTATTTTCAACACAACATTTCCTGATTCTGGTAAAATATGGTTCAAAATAAGTTTTCCCAGCTAACTACAATAAATCTTACGAAGCAAATGTTCCTATTGCCATATTTGATTATGTATTAGAGTGAAAACACCTTGTATTTATGAATTTTTAAACTTGTTTTTGGAGCAGAATCTTTCCAGTGTGTACTGACTGGTTTCATGGCATGTGAATTTGACCGATCGATGCCCTCTGAAAGGATTTACTGATAATATGGCAGTGCTTTGGCTTGGAAAACAGAGGAGAGCGGTGTGTTAACGTGGGTGGGGGGGTGTGTTCAGTCCTCGGTGATTTGACACAGCGCAGAGCAGAACAGCTCCACAGGCAGAGCTCGTATCAATATCTGCAAATCCTGTCTGGAAGAATAAGCCGATGAGATGCACGGACACGCAGCCTGATCCCACAATCATCCACTGAATGTAAATAGGATGCGATCATCTAGTCCACATGTCACAGACCAGCCTCATCACACATGCATCTGCATATCTGACCTGTCACTGCTCATCACAGCGTTCCTTATTCTTCTCTATTCAATTGTATCACTTACAAAATGCAAAAATCAAAACATGACATCTCTCATCTCACAAAGAGACTACAAAGACACTCAAAATGACAACAAAAGAGACACAAACTGACAACAAAGGCAACACAACATCCATAGAAAGTGAGGGGGAAATTGTGTTTTTTTATGATTGTATTTAATATTGGAAATATTAACCATTCACTGTTGTATCATTTTTCAGATGGTATCTTGAAAGTGTTGTTAATCTTTCAGACAACAGGTGCTCTATTGATCAGGAAGGATTTAGGAATAGAGGGAGAAAACAAAAATGCCCCTTGCAACTTCTAATGGTGAAAAGTAATTGTATGGTCTGTTTTTGTGTATTGCATTGTAATTTGCCCAAGATGGTTCTGTGTGCCCTGTAAGTATGTTTGTGTTGATGTAAACCTTTAAAAAGCTGTCTACCAGACTTCTGGCGCTCTCTCACACAAGAAGAATGTCATATTTGCAAGTATTAAAGATCTCATTTTGATAAGACTATGAATATTGTGTTTTGTGTAATGGTAGCCCAACTCATAATTTCTCACAACAGCTGATTATAGGCTGCAACGACAAAAGCAACTAGAGAATGCAATTCCTGAAGAAATTGCTAGTGGGAATGCTTTATGCTGAAAAGCTGACGCTAAACTGCTTTGCTGAAATGTAATGTGTAAGAAGAAAGTGAAGAATTTAGATTGAAATGATACATGAACACTGGTGGCTTGAATGATGAGAGAAGAAAAGAAAGTAAAAAGGCTTGGAAAAACAGCAGAATATTTGAACTGCAACTTTTGAACTAGCTTGATGGTGAATGATCTGTCGCCATGCCAACGGCATTTGATGACATCCCATAATACGCTTAGATGCGTTGATGGCTGCATCGTTACCAAACCTGTGAAGTTTTGGGCCGTTTGTAGCATTTTCACTGAAGTTATGAGAAAACCGTGTTTCATGGTGAGCATTGTGTTGCCATGGCAACGGCATTTGAAGAAATCTCAAAACTGTGAAAAAAAAAAAGATTTGTGTACAATGCTTTTGTGTTTTTTAACCTTCGATTCAGAGACACAAATAGTTTTTT
>NW_011341080.1:0-4392 GCF_000735185.1 Notothenia coriiceps
ATACAGTGCAATAAGCTTCTTAGTGCAATAAGAAGCTACAGGGACGTTAATCTAACGTCGGTAATATTAACTTTATTTAATACAACATTTACGGTACAAGATTTAATCATACAGCCCATGTAGTATAATATTTTACAAATTATGAATTACAGCAAACATGTGCAATATATCCATTATTACAGCTCCGTGGGATGGCAGTGAGACGATATGGGTCCGTTGTTATTGTGCATCCATGGGTAAAGATAAACGCATGTAGTGCTGAACCTGCTGACCACGTAACATGAACGTGCCGGGCGGCGCGGTCCCGTGGGTTAGATGCGCGTTCATAATGCAGAGGGATATAACTCTCAGAATAACGTTATTAGCACATTTTTACAACTTGAGGAACGAATGTATTTAATAAGGGATATGCAAGTGTTCATACTGGGTGGTTTATTTAGTTTAAAAAAAATTATCCAACGATTTACAGACCATTCTTTCCCCATGTAAGTCAATGGGAAAAAGTGTTTCCGGGCCCAGCAACCTAAAGGAAGTGTAGTACCGGTAGTCTGTTGTACTCGTAGGCTACCCCCTGGAAGGCAGAACGCAAATACTTTCTGTGCTTTGGAGCAATTTTCTACATGAAAGTAAGCATCCTTCAGGTCGATGGTTGTGAACCAATCGCCTGGCTGCACCGGTTCCAGTAATTGGTTTACATATGGAACTTTTCGCAGGTAATGTGCTGATTCAGGCTGTGAAGGTCCAGAATGGGTCTGAATTATCCTGTCTTCTTGGGAACCAGGAAGTACATGGAGTAAAGCTCATTTTCTCTGTCCTGAGAGTGCACACTGTTGAATCTCCTGCTGGATGATGGATTTGCCTGGAGAAAACTGCAAAACTGGAGTGAGTACCCCAGTTTCAGTGTCCTGTCCATCCATTATATCAGTACACAGCTGAGCTTCCATTGCCCATAAAACTGTGTTAGGGGACCTGCAAGCAGCTATAGAGTCGCAGCTAGAAGCTGTAGCACTCTCTGGTGGCCCCCCCTGCCGCCAAACATTCCATAAAAGGAAGATTGGCTCATGGGGGGCTGACACAGAAAGGGCCAATTTTCTACTGAGGTCCTTGAACGCACCGCGGCACGCTCTCGGGGGGCTGCGCGCCCTGTCATAATCCTGTCTTCACACAGACGGTGAAATGCATCAATCGGAGCTATTACACTAGGCGAGGTGTGTTTTCTGACAACAAGATGCCGGCCATAATGTCCCTGCACCCGCACAGCGCTTTGACAGCACTTCCTGCGGTTAATCACACTCACATGCACGCGCCCACTGACTGCCTCCTTTACTGGAGTTACAACTGGGGCGGCGAGTGGGGAATTGCGTCTCATAATGGGTGCCCAATTAACATCGTATGAAATGGATCTTGCCGATTTCAACGCGACATTATGGGGAAATGTGAAATTGTGGAGAGAGATTACTCTTACTCTGGGATAAATGCAATCATTTTTATTGAATGCATTTTTCACAATACGTAACCCACCGTTCTTGCAACAGGGCCTGAATTTGTGTTGAAAGGAAACCTATCTCCTCCCAGGATGATAGATTTGCCTCTCTTATGCCCCTGAATGGAGGAGGGACGCTGCAAAACTGGAGTGAATAACCCAGGCTCAGTGTCCTGTCCATACTCTGTCAGTACACAGCTGAGCTTCTATTCCCCATAAAACTGTGTTTAGGGGACATGCAAGCAGCTGTGGAGCCACAGCTAAGAAGCTGTAGTACTCTCTGGTGGCCTACTCCGCTACCAAACCTTCCAAAACAGGAAGTTTGGCCCATGGGGGTATACATGGGGGCTTCCAGGAGATCATCACAGTCTTTTTGGAAAGTGCCCCAGGGACATCACACGGCAACCACGGCGGCCACATCGTAGACCAAGCTATTAATTTGGTCGATGCTGCGGCCAAATAATCGTTCTGATCCGGTGAGGTGGGGCATCTTGCGGAAGAGCAATGATCGAGACGCCCAACACACCCGTGTTTATTTGCAGCCGTCCTGTCACGTGGCAGCGGGGCAGAGGCTCTCTGCCCAACCTGCTGGCTGCTGGGAGCAGATGGGCTGCCACACTCCGGCGGTGGACTTCCATGGACGCCGGACCCGGAAGTTCCCGACAACGAGAAGTCCTCGTCATCATCCTCAACTGACAATCAACAGACCGGACTGCTTTTTGCATACTGCTGAATGTCCAATGACCAATCAGAATTGAGTATTCAACTAAGCAGTGTAATACAATTGTACAGGTTCCTTACTTCAAAACACTTTAAAATTATGTTTTTGAAAGGAGCTACGGTATATAAATCAAACTTCTGCAGTTTGGCTTACTCTCTCTATGTTTCTCATTGGAGCTTTGTCATGCAGATGTCAAAAGGATTTCTAACCGATCACTGTCTGATGCCAGATCAGAGGTTCTGTGTTTTCAGAAGATGATTAACTCCAGTTTAATAGAGCTGCTAACACACCATTGCCACAGACTTCCCCATCATTCACATTCTGCCAAACACAAAACCGATGTTAGAAAAAAGATTCTGGCAGAGTGGAGGCTGTTTGTCCATCTGCTCTTCTTTCTGCCCATTCTATGAATAAATGGATCTCCTTTTGGAGTCCGAGAGAAATAAGATGAACTGCCAAATTGTCCGTCATATTTCATAACCGATGGAGAATTTTAGACAGGGATCGGCTTTAAATATGCTGCGACAAACGTTCCAGATGTATTTTTTCGCGGATTGACCCTTAATGCAATGGTTATTATATACATCATTGGGTCGGTTCAACTTTCTTGTGGATGTTTTTTTAACCAAACAGATCATCGTTCACATGGGTTGCATATAAATAAAGCAGGATGATGCAGCATCAGGAGGCATGTTGCTGTGCCCGGGTGCTGTTGTGCCTTCTGTCATATGCAGATACAAACACACAATAAAAGTTAATACAAATTAAATAAATAAAATTAATTGCTATTTTGAAATGAAAAATGTCCAAGTTGCCCTGAAATGTTTTCATTAGCCTGGGTTCCAGTGGAGGGTTTAAATACCTAATACAAAAAGAGACTGCAGACTGACTTTAGAATAATTAAAATGACCTTAAATTTTAAGATGATTTAGGATTGTAATGCCTGATTTAAAGGACTCAGCGTTTTGCCTTTTATCCTCCGTTGTGAGCGCTTTACTTTTGACAGTTTGTTATATCCTCTGGAAGAGTGATTTTGTTTTTGCAAAGTAAAGATTATTTTCTTCAAACTTTTTTGTCTCTGGGTTGTTCATTTGAGTCCTCATACTATTGAGTCAAGATTCTTAACAGAACAAACCGACCATGATGGACTCAGCCAACCCCAAGACGCTCCAGACCGCCCTGTCTGCACAGGGAAACACCATCCATCAGCACCAGGAGCAGCTAAAGAACATTAGCCATGGAGACCTTACAGAACGCCAGGAGGTATTCCAAACCTCTGTCACGTCACAGGTGAACCATCTGACAGCACAGCTCCACGGAGTTCTCACTCATCTAGAGGCAACATCCACAGCTCCGATTCCTGCTCCGCCACCTGACGCCAATCCTGCTGCTAATCAGGCCGAGGTCAGAGCTTCTTCTGTCCCACTGCGGTTGGCATCGCCAGAGAAGTATTCAGGTGAATCTGACAACTGCAGAACCTTCCTAGTCCAGTGTGACCTGCATTACAAACTTAACCCAGCCGCGTTTGTGTCAGATGAGGCTAAAATAGCATTTATGGCCTCCCATTTAACCGGCAGAGCTGCCGCGTGGGCCACAGCGGAGTGGTCAAGAAACTCTAGCATATGTAGATCTTTCATAGCATTCAAAGACACTATGAGCCAGATTTCTGATCTTACCTCACCTGCCGGTGACGCCACCCGTGTACTCATGCAGCTCAAACAACACCCACAGCCAGTATTAGATTATGCCATAGAGTTCCGTACCATAGCATAGACAGTGGCTGGAACACCCCAGCATTAATAGACGCCTTCCGGAAAGGACTCTGTGAAACCATTAAAGACCACCTGGCTCCACTAGAACTATCACAAGACCTTGAATCTCTGATTTCCATGTCTATCCAAGTTGATCCCAGTGCCTCATCGAACATGGTCGAACATCTCCATGGACTTAGTGACTGGACTACCGCCCTCCAAAGGTAACACTACCGTCCTGACGGTGGTAGACCGTTTCTCAAAGATGGTACATTTGATTCCTCTGCTCAAACTTCCCTCTGCCAAGAAGACGGCAGAGGTCATGTTAACTGCGGATGGAAATTAGCTCAAAGCTAAATATGGCACTGTTACGCCTGACACATTTGAATGTTTTAAGTGTTCATTACTGTGCATTGTCCCTGCCAAATAAATGATTA
>NW_011341081.1:0-3950 GCF_000735185.1 Notothenia coriiceps
CCCCAGTCCTCCCATCAGTCCTCCCATCAGCCACAGTCCTCCCATCAGCCCCATTCCTCCCATCAGACCCAGTCCTCCCATCAGTCCTCCCATCAGCCCCAGTCCTCCCATCATCCCAATTCCTCCCATCAGCCCCAGTCCTCCCATCAGTCCTCCCATCAGCCCCAGTCCTCCCATCAGTCCTCCCATCAGCCCAATTCCTCCCATCAGCCCCAGTCCTCCCATCAGTCCTCCCATCAGCCACAGTCCTCCCATCAGCCCCAGTCCTCCCATCAGTCCCAGTCCTCCCATCAGTCTTCCCATCAGCCTCTCCCAGTCTGGAAGAGGCGGGTCCAGTCCCCGTTAGAGGAGGCGGGTCTGGTTCTGCGTCAGGTCCGCAGACAAAAGAAGAATTTGGAGGAGAACCTTGAGGCTCTGCTGAGAACCAGAACCGGAGAAGTTCTGCACGACCAGCTGGAGGCGCTGGCTGCTAACAGGTAGCTAATGCTAATGCTAACTCTGCATGGTGAATAAGTGAGGAAGCTAACATGTAGCTAATGCTAACTCTGTGTTTCCTGTTTGCAGAGACTCGACGCAGGAAGTCCGCATCAAGAAGACGGTGGACGCCTGGATCAACTCGCTGACCCAAGACATCCAGGTACGCTACACCTGCACACCTGTACACCTGTACACCTGGAGCCTACCTTACCCACGATACAACACTAACTTCTTCTTCTTCATCTGAACCTGGAGCCTACATTACCCACAATGCAATGCTCTCTTCTTCTCTCCAGGCCGAGATGTACTCAGAAGAAGCTGCGATGACATCACAGCAGCAGGTTGCAGGTAGCTCTGCCCCCACAGGTAGGGCGAGGCCAGTGAGCGCGCTTAAAGGAACAGGAAGTCAGCCTGCAGGGGGGAGAGTAAGAACAGGAAGTCAGGCGGCGGGGACAGGAAGCAGAGCGCAGGGGGCGGAGCCTGATGCTTCCTCAGGTGAGGCGTACCTGAGCCGTCTGTACGGCAGGGCGGCATACGAGGGTCAGAGGCGGAGCCTGAAGAAAAGCCCCTACCTGCGCCTCAGCTCACCTGCCCCCCCGCCCAGCAGGAAGCCCCGCCCCCGGCTGCTGGAGACCGTCACAGGTGAGACTCACCTGCATTATATATAATCTTACGATGTCTTTGTTAAGGGATCAGAAATATATTATTATTACCTGCAGGTGTGAAGGTGAAGTCCTGTAAGACTCAGACCTGTTTGGCTCCGCCCCTCACGCCAGCAACTGGACGACCTCATGACATCATCATCAGCCCCTCCCTCCTGACCTCAGGTGTCCTCACACTGACCCCCGTCGCCATGGCAATCCCTCTAGGTCAGTACACTCAGGATAAAGAGTCTGGAAGACTACATTATCCACAAACCCCTCTGGGACTTAGACTGTTATAGCATTTTAAATATAGTTATTATTTCAAGTATTTTAGATTTTATTTTGAAGGTTTTTTTAAAGAGTTGGGTGGAGTGGGGGGGAAGCCTCTGGACCGACCTGGTAAGCCCAAACGTGTAGTGCGGGTGAACTGGGAACATCTGGAGGAGTCCCAAGTCCAGGAGGCCTTCAACTCAGGCATCCCTGTGGAGTCTGGGGACATTGAACCAGAGTGGGCGGTGTTCAAAGCCTCTATTGCTGAAGCCGTGGTGGGGAGCTGTGGTCTCAAGGTCTTAGGTGCCTCAAGGTATCCCTCGAATTTCCTGGTGAACACCAGTGGTCAGGGAAGCCGTCCGACTGAAGGGGGAGGCCTTCAGGGATATGTTATCTTGGGGGAGACATGTTATCCCGGGAGAGTCCCGAGGCAGTTGCAAGGTACCGACAGGCCGAAGAATAGCAGCCTCAGGCGTGGCAGAGGCAAAGCAGCGGTGTGGGAGAAGTTCGGAGAAGGACTTGAGGGACTGTCATGGTTGAAACGTCTCATCAACATTGCGTGGAAGTCGGAAACAGTACCAAAGGAGTGGCAGACCGGGGTTATGGTTCCCCTTTTCAAAAAGGGGGATCAGACGGCGTGTGCAAATTAGAGGCATCACACTACTCAGCCTTCCCGGGAAATTTTACTCCAAGGAACTGGAAAGGAGGGTCAGGCCGATAGTCGAACCTCAGATTGAGGAGGAACAATACGGATTCCGTCCTGGTCGTGGAACGACGGATCAGCTTTTTACTCTCGCAAGGATCCTGGAGGGGCCTGGGAGTACGCTCATTCGGTCTGTGTTTTGTAGACTTGGAGAAGGCGTATGACCGGGTTCCCAGGGAGTCACTCTGGGAGGTGCTGCGGGAGTATGGGGTGAGGGGGTCTCGACTCAGGGCCATCCAATCTCTGTACTCCCAAAGCGAGAGCTGTGTCCGCGTCCTCGGCAGTAAGTCGGACCCATTTCCGGTGAGTGTTGGCCTCCGCCAGGGCTGCGTTGTGTCACCAATCCTGTTTGTGATATTCATGGACAGGATTTCAAGTCGTGGGGGAGGGGGTCTGCAGTTTGGTGGGTTCTCAGCAGGAAACCGATGGACTGTACACTAAAAGTAGGGAATGAGTCCTTAGCCCAAGTGAAGGAATTAAAGTATCTCTTGTTCTCGAGTGAGGGAACAATGGAGCGAGAGATGGACCGGAGAACCGGAGCAGTGGGAGCGGTACTGCAGTCGCTTTACCGCACCGTAGTGATGAAGAGAGCTGAGCCAGAAGGCAAAGCTCTCTGTCTACCGGGCCATTTTCATCCTACCCTCACCTGGTCATGACCAAAATAACAATATCGCGGATACAAGCTGCCGAGATGGGTTTTCTCCGCAGGGTGGCTGGCGTCTCCCTTAGGGATAAAGTGAGAAGTTCAGTCACCCGGGAGAGACTTGGAGTAGAACCGCTCCTCCTTGGTGTTGAAAGGAGCCAGTTGAGGTGGTTCGGGCACCTGGTAAGGATGCCTCCTGGTAAGGATGCCACCTGGTAAGAATGCTACCTGGTAAGGATGACCAGGTGGAGGGATTATATCTCTACCCAGGACCAGGTGGAGGGATTATATCTCTACCCTAACCCAGGTAAAGGGATTATATCTCTACTCTGGCCTTGGAGCTCCTTGGATCCCCCAGTCAGAGCTGGTTGAAAAGAAAGGGACGTTTGGGGCTCTCTGCTGTCGCTCCACGACCCGACACGGATAAGTGGGAGAAGATGGATGAATGTTTTTTTTAAAGTATTTTATGTTTTATTTTGAAGGGCGTCGCAGGATGGACTCTTCTTTCAGGCGTGTCCTTGAGAGTCAACAGGAAGTGACATCACCACCCAGACCCCGAGAGGTTGCCGTAGGTGACGGAGTGCCTGAGCTGCAGGTGGAGGAGCCGCCGTCTACAGCTGAAGCTCCTCCACTTCCTCCGTCTACAGCTGAAGCTCATCCTCTTCCTCCCTCTACAGCTGAAACTCCTCCTCTTCCTCCGTCTACAGTTGAAGCTCATCCTCTTCCTCCGTCTACAGCTGAAGCTCCTCCTCTTCCTCCGTCTACAGCTGAAGCTAATCCTCTTCCTCCGTCTACAGCTGAAGCTCCTCCTCTTCCTCCTCCTGCTGAGACCCCAGAGCAAGAGGAGGAGGAGGAAGACATATTTCCTGGAACTCACTTCCTGTCTGTCGCTGACGTCGTCCAGGTAAACAACTTCTTCTTCTTCAGTTTGTGTGATTCATTTATAAACCATATGAAGTGAACCCTCCCTTTCTCCCCCCTGTGTGCAGCCTGCGGGGAGTGCTGTGGGAGAGGAGGGGAGTGCAGTGGGAGAGGAGGGGAGTGCAGTGGGAGAGGAGGGGAGTGCAGTGGGAGAGGAGGGGAGTGGAGTGGGAGAGGAGGGGAGTGCATTGGGAGAGGAGGGGAGTGGAGTGGGAGAGGAGGTCCTGCAGCTGGAGGGAGGCGCCCCCCCCCCTTCGGACCAGTACCAGGGTCCAGTGTTCCCCCCCGAGCC
>NW_011341082.1:0-1747 GCF_000735185.1 Notothenia coriiceps
TTTTAGAGAGCGTTATCCTACCTTTCAGAAGAACGTTCTGGGAACCAAACAAAAACTTCCCGCTGAAAACGTTTTAAGAATAGGAGGGCATAATGTTCTAACAATGTTATCACCAAACATTTTAAGAATGTTTTAGAGAACGTTATACTACCTTTCAGAAGAACGCTCTGGGAACCAAACAAAAACTTCCCGCTGAAAACTTTCCTAGAACAATGACTGTAACATTCTCAGAATGTTTTTAGAACCAAAGATTTCTAGCTGGGTTGTGGTGATCTTGCAAAGTTATCCAGAAAATGAGCACATATACTTGGTTATGTTTTTATAAATTCCCAGACCTGATTAAATTACGCATATTTTGCTCCACTTTAGTCTCAGGCTAAAAGGAATTGTGGTGGATGAAGTGTGTGTGGCAGTCTCTTTAGTGTCCCCTCACCTCCCATATGCTTTGTTTGTTTGTGCTCGGTTCGGTCCCCATGACATGCACCTGCCTCCCTCACCAGCCCTGAGGGCAGACTCAATTTACTGCGTTTGGTTCCCTGGAGTTTGTGAAATGCTGTTCCAACAGACTATCACAACCTTGGGGATGGTAAACTCTCAACTGCGGGATTTACACTCTGCATGATCATGATGCCACTTTATCCCACACAGACACACACATGCACACAAACACTGGTCCCAGCCTCATAGATTTCCAATGGGATTTGACCGGGATTAGTGTGTAAAAGCCAGTATTGACTTGATAATGGTGTATGCTTGTTTATGCTTCTAGTCCTCTTACAGTGTGTGTCAGAGAGTGTGTGCATGTGCTTTTGTGTCCCTTTTGATATTGGCCACTGGTCAAAGAAGACACTTTATTATCTGTGTGCTGCCTTTCATCCCATGGAAATCTCATTTGAATCTCCCTTTGACTATCTCCTTTTCAAAATATTGATGTTTTCTTTTCTTTCTTAGACTAAGTGACTGTGGCATTTTGTCTGCGTCTGGCTCTCACTCATCCCATTTCTGATTTCCCCACAGTCCATCTAAACAGAATACACAGCACAATTTTTCATTTAGAGGGGTATAAATGCAACAACAAGTCCTCCAACTCATACGACAAAATGGGTCGATTGTTCAAGCCCTTATTACGACCAAATAGGTCAATTTTTCAAGTGCTTATTACGACCTATAATCACATTTTAAGGTTTTCGACCTCTAGTGCTCCTGTTGACTGCAAACGCTCCGGAGGGTCGTATATTCACAAATAACCCTCTCTGGAAAATCCTACATTGTAGGATAGTTTGGCCATTAAAATGCTTTTTGATTAGAAGAAGTGTATATTGTACTTTCAGAATCCACGTCCAGTGGATGTGTAGGATCTATAATTTGATATATATTACGAATATGGTTTGAGGTCTCACCAGGAGAACATGTAACGGCAGCGTCCATGTAAAGTTAGCGTCAAGCCTCACGGGGTGAAAACAGTATTTCCGGTCTCGAAGTTTTCAAAAATGAAACCGTATTCCCCTCACTGTCAAATGATTTTAAAGCTATATCTGCAGTACTCATCCACTAAAAAGCATCAGTTTATCCTTGTTAATTACACAACATTAATTGGTATAAATTGTGTAATGTGTACACGGCTTTTGTGTTTTTCCCATAGCTTTTTCCCTTTCGATTCTGAGAGACACATTTCTTTTTTCAGAGGTTTTGATAAAACATCGAACTACCCATAATCCTCAGCTATTGTTAAAGCTCGGTGATTTGG
>NW_011341083.1:0-4131 GCF_000735185.1 Notothenia coriiceps
CTCACAGGGATTGCAAGCGGCGGGAGCTGCGGTGCCGACCGGCGCCAAGATGTGGTGGCTGGTCGACGGGCGAGGCGGGACTGGCGGGTCCGGAGCAGGTGCAGCTTGGGTGGCAGCAACGGTGGCGCTGGAACTTGAATCCGAAACTGGAGTTGTTTTGGTTGTGAAGAACCTGCGTATATCCATTTTTTTTGTCTTCTCCTGTCAGGTTTTGGCGGATGGCAGACTCGACTTGTCTGAATTTGAGCTCTCAAAGTGCGCATGTGCGTGCAACGTGTGAGGGCGCAGCAGCTGCACAGATCGTCTGTGTAGACTCATTTTTGAGTAATGTTCTGTCTCTGACAGCAGTACACACTGAGACAATATGTTTGTGGATTTAAATTTATTATGTTTATTGAGTTTGCATTTATTGATATAGCGTTCCAGAGTTATATTTATCTAGGCCACCTACTATCTGTACATCATAACTAAAAAAAAAAAAAAAAAGACTCCGGCCACCAGGGGGTGCCGGGCACCCCGGGAACCCCCCCAAACTTCGCCTATGTGTATTTCATGTTAGCTTAGCTTCTTAGCCTGAGCTAGCTCTGTTTACTTCCAGTTCGCCTCTTTGCCCTTATTTGGAGCAGGCTGGAGAAGGCGGGAGTTGAACTCTGACGTCACTGTCGAGCCGTTAGTGACCGACTCCGCCTACTAAGGGCTTCTCGGCAACTCTGCAAAATCCTATGGGTGACGTCACGGACCCTACGTCCATTTGGTGGAGTATAATCATCACGTGTTACAATGTCTCAAAACACTTCGATTTGGAGATCAAGCTGCACTTTCAGAAACACTGCAAATACAAAACATGACAAATAAAAAAGCTGCAAGAAGCTCGAACCCAATGGAAACAGGAACATAACACAATTATGCAAACAGCTGGGACCAGAGCGCTTGTTGACGTTCGGGGATTAAGTTGACCAACTGTCACTGTAGGCAGAGTTAGTCTGCGTCATGATTGTTAGTATTTTGTCAGTAGCCTATAGTTTAGAAATGACTACAGTAGGTTAACTATTAGCTAGTTAGCTTACAGCAGATCTGAAAAAATATCAGAAGGAATCATGTGATCGCATTGTTAAAATAAGACAATAAAACGAACACTTTAGGAGTGATAGTTGCCTAACTCTAACCCCCGAACGTGAACAAGAACTCCGGTCCCAGCTGTGTGCGTCACTTTTTGGTGTCCCCATTTTCATTTAGTTTTGATCTTCTTGCAGCCTTTTTTTATTTGCATCCTTTTGTGTTTTCAGCGCTTGCTTTATGCAGCACTTTTAGTAACACTGCACAAGTTGGTGAATGTTTTCTAAATCCCGCCAACTGTTGTGCGGTTGGTGAATACATAAGATAATAATATGAAACTTTATTGGTCAGATCAATTCTGAAATTTGACTTCGTCACAGCAGCTCCATGCAACATCAACAGACAAATATCCAGACACAATACATGAAACACAAACAACAAACATTTAACATAACAGCACAATCAGTGAGAGAAAACATGCTCAAAGAAGATATTTATAATTTGCATGTGTTTTGACACATTCATGTTTTTAAATTGACATCAATTTTAAAGTGCAGCACATTTCTCTTAATTAAGTTTTGGGCCGCTTTAGCACCTTTGCACGGTTTGGCCACTGTAATAATTGGCCTCCAGACGATTCTAAGCTAGGCTTTAGTTATTGTTCAGGCCGGGAAATGTATTCTGTTAAAGAGGGTTCTCAAGTATTCAATTTTAGTTATGTATTTTTCATCCATGCATAAGATCATGTGTGCGTAATTATTTTTTTACTATTGTAATTTGGTCTGTAATTTGGTCTGTATATCTTAAAATGACAGGGAGAGATGCAAACACTGATGGATAAACTTAATGTCAAACATGTTTGTGTACTGTCGTTGTGGCTCAGTGACCCTCAGTTGATGTCAGTATGCACACATACACACACTCACACAAACACACACACATATTATCCTGAGTGAATAAGGAGATCATACATGGCTCACACACAGGAGATAATTGGTGAAGTGTAGCTATTTTTTTGGTCCTTTTAAGACATTTTGCTGAAAGCATTAGAAATGGTCATGAGTTAAGGAAAAATGCCTGAATAAATATTAATAAATTATTAACAAAATTTTGTTGTGCATAGCAAGAAAGGAAATGTGTCCCAAAATTGGATTACCAACTGGTCAAAACCTACCAAGGGCCCCCAGGGTCACTGCTTTTCAACAGATGTTTGTTAATTTGACCAAAATCAACAGTTGTGAAGCCCCGTCTTGTAAACCAGCTCTTTGTAAAAAATAAAAAATGAAAAAATGAATATTGTGTCTCTTTAGACCACTGACACTTGATTTAGTTTGAATTTACCAGAAATGAAAAAACAAGAATAAGTCCTAGACAGCATATCTCCACAAATATCATATCTGAAGTTAGCAAGAGTCTGGTGACTCTCTCCCTGTTCAAGCCTATTCTCTTTACACACTCCATGTAAAGAAAACATTACTCACAACACGGCAGTCATTGCAAGGTGATGCAACAGGTGTTGTATCTACTTGTCACTACTGTCCTGCATTTTCTATATAAACTCAGCATTTAGTCAATTATAAAAGGTTACATCCACATTCCTTCCTATTTATGCAGCCATGAAGTGTAAAAAATAGTAATAAGGGAAGAAAGTTTGTTCCTGTGTAATCTAAAACAGAGAGAGACGCATGGGAAATCACTGTGTTCCCACGGTGACACCAAATATCTCAACTTATGCATCTGCCAAGATTTTAGCTGAATATAAAATAAAATTATGAAATGTAAGTAAAGTCTTATCAATGTAGACAAAATAACTTAATGAACCTTAATTCTCCAAAAAAGCTGGGTAAAATGTCACTGATCAAAGGTTTGAATGCTCACACACACACACACACACACACACACACACACACACACACACACACACACACACACACACACACACAACACACACACACACACACACACACACACACACACACACACACACACACACACACACACACACACACACACACACACACTGTACTGCCCTCTGATTGGCTGTGACATATGAGACCAGGGGGCTCAGCAGACACTCCCACATGCAGGTGAGAGAGCAGAGGATCAGGCTGCAGGGTCAGTTCACAGACAGACAGACAGACAGACAGACAGACAGACAGACAGACAGACAGACAGACAGACAGACAGACAGACAGACAGACAGACAGACAGACAGACAGACAGGACGTCCTGCACGACAGACAGGTGTTTGGTTGGCTAAAAAACTGTTGGGCATGATATCAGAACAGTGTGTGAAGCTGCAGGAAGACGCCAGGAAGTATAACAGAAGAAATGCAAAGACCGAGGACCGAGATTACCAGTAAGTTTGTGACTTGTGTAAGTTCCTTGTAGGAATAAACAATTGTAATATGAGTAGTAGTGTTTGCGTGCTGGCATTAGGGATAGTTAGCAGTATACCTCAATGAGAAACTAAAGTCAGCGTTTGCTGAACAGAAAACAAAATCATATATGTGTTGGTTGTAGATTACTAAATCTGCTACATTTATATAATGATATATCACTGTTAATGGGTTATTAGTGAATTGTGGGCTTTATTCACTAAATAAAGGGGGGGACATTGCCTCATAGTTCCGCGGCCGGAGTCGAACCAACTTAATTATTTTTTTCAATAATGAAAACAGTTATTTGCAACTGCACAGCGCGATATAATATCCACTATACAGGCCACTACAATACATTACCTCATGAAAGATAATATACATCTTTATCACTGTTTGCATTCTGATAAGTAACAGAAACAAGTCACATCAAAGTCAAGATATGTTTTAGGTCATTAAGATACAGACTCCCCATTAAATAGTTTGTTAATTCTAGGTTGATTTAGTTAAAGTGGGCCTATCATGCTATATTTGAATAATATAGTGTAGGACCATACCTATATAAGGCATATTTATACTTTTTATTTTTCAAAATACCAAACAGATCATGCATTTTAGCAATTCCTCATTTCGCTCAATTTAACACTGTCTTTTCATGGGCTGATTCTGTGAGAACAGCACCATCTACAGGCCTGGC
>NW_011341084.1:0-3392 GCF_000735185.1 Notothenia coriiceps
GAAAAATACAAATACAGTTCTTTAGATCCTTTTGTTGAGAATTCCACAATTGTACACCAACCACCGAAATACACATTTGCTTAAGAGTAGTCCTTGCATAAGGATGCTTAACATTTAATTTCCTTCTGTGGTCTTCCTTGTCTAATCTAAAAACAAACAACTGTTGTAAATATACATTCTGCTTTTTGCCCTGAGCGTTACTGATCATGTCTGCAGCTCAGCTATGTCTTTGAGTTTCAAGAGTCCTGACTTCAAAGCAGTCTGTTGTGTTCTCTTGAGTCAGCTTTATGAACTATCCATACTGCCCTTTTCTGTAATATTGACAATGGCTTTATGTTGCTCGTGTACGTGTTGCCCCACACTTCTATACAATATGGCAAAATAAGTGAACAGTACAACATCCTCAATGCCTTGTGATCCAGCAAAGTATATTTATTCTAAATAACAATATTAAGAAATCCTTCCCCCGTCACATTAAAAGAAATTAAAGCCAAAACCAGATTTGTTCTTGGCGCTGTGTCCGCTGTTTTTCATCCGTTGCTCTTGGATACGTTCTCTCTATCTTTTTACATTGGCTTTTGTTTCTATCTGAGATGTGTGTGATGTGTTCTGTTCCTCTCAGGACTCCACCTGGTCTGTGTTTTGTTTTTATGTTGACCTTAAGTGTCTGCCTCATGTTGTACTCATGTTTCTGTGGTCTTACATTTTAACTGTTGTTCTTACTTGTGAAGCACTTTGTGAATTATATTAGTGTGAAAGGTGCTATACTAAATAAACATATTATTAATGTTGCCCCTAGTTGATGCACAGAAAGTCCAGAGCACAGCAAACTGAGGAGAAAGGAAGGAAAGGTTGAGAAAAGCTGCGGGGTCTCTGCAAGTACAGACCCCACAACTCAATTATGAATAATAGATTACATTGTATAGCACCTTTCAAAGGACCCAAGGCTGCTTTAAATTCTGTTAACAAATAAACAAACAAGAAGGGCAAATAATAAAGTACACATTAAATAAATAGCACTTGGACTGTGATGCGTTAGGGGTCAAAGGTCATGGTGACCAGGTGAAGGATTGAGACGGGTCATATTGGATTTCCACTCAATTTGACCTTCTAATGAGAACTGAAATTAGTTTTTTGTCAAATCAAAAAGCAAATACCGGTACATATATCTATATTCATCTGTACCATGTTGTGTTTTAGAAACAGAGTGTTTTCAAATAATGTGTTAAAATAAATGAACTTGCCTGAAACCAAACAATGATTTCAGTTATAGTGATAAAGTTGACCCCGTCATTTTAATATCATAACTTAGCACATTTAAAAGAGAGCCTTTTTTTCACAGAATCAAGTGGCAGACCTGAAGGAGATGTGCAGCGCGCTGAAGAAGGAAAAGGCAGAGGTGGACAAAAAGCTGATGCATATACGCGGAGTACGTATCTAAAGTCACATTTACACAGAAAAAAAATAAAAATAAA
The DNA here is from genome assembly GCF_000735185.1 of Notothenia coriiceps. NCBI lineage: Eukaryota > Metazoa > Chordata > Actinopteri > Perciformes > Nototheniidae > Notothenia > Notothenia coriiceps. The sequence continues at coordinate 1,476 of NW_011341084.1, forward strand.
AGTCTTTATTTCAGATGGAAAAACGTTTCATCTACCGAGAAACAGAAATAAAATAAATCAGAAACAGGTTTTTCACCAGGTAGGTTGACACGTACTGTACGAGGAATTTGACTTGATAACAAAAATTAAAAAACACATATAGAGAAGTAGAAAAATATTAAAAATAATAACAAATATTGTAAAATATAACAGTATTTACACAGAAATGGAATAAAATATGGAATACAAATCGACAGTAATAACAAAAAATGATATACCGGTAGATGAAATATTGAATCAACCAACCTCCTGTTGCATCTGGAGATTATGAAAGCTGATCTCATTTGTGTTCGTCGTCAGGCCGGTCACAGCGGTAAGACAGTCCCAGAGCTGGAGAAGACCATCGGGCTGATGAAGAAGGTGGTGGAGAGGGTGCAGAGAGAGAATGAGACCCTGAAGAAGTCCGGGGCGTCGTCAAATCAAGACAAGATGTCTGCCCTGGAGCAACAGAATGACAGACTGAAGGTCCGTAGCTTCATGTCAACTATAATTCTGTTACTACTTGTTTGTATACTTTTTTTTTTTTTACAAGTCTTTTTATTTCATTATAGTGTACAATAATCGATGCCATTTCATAGATTGTAATATCACAGTACACTCACTACACTCCCCCCTCCCTCCTCCCTCCACCCGCACATGCCCACACTAACGAAACCAAAAACATTTATATTAAAAAAAAAAAAAATGAAAAAAAAAATGCTTCTCAATATAACTCAAACAACAGAGCCATGAAAATGAAAATAAACATAGACATTGTTTGTATACTTAACTGTTCTGTTCTGCAGCTGACGGTAAATATTGTTGTTCTCTGTAGACGGACTATGAGAAACTGAAGAGTGCCGGTGAAGCTGAGCTGAGATCCAAACTTGAATCTAAAACCAAAGGACTGGAGAAAATAGTGATGGAAAACGAACGTCTACGCAAGGAGATCAAAAGGGTGAATACACGTTTAGTTATTGCCTCACTAAGTGTTAAGACTCCTAATTAAGAGAAGCATCCGAATGTTTAATACGTTTGGAGTTATACGTCTCTATATTCAAAAGAACTGACACAATGTGAAGGAAATGTATCTTTGATGGACCTCAAAGAAGTAAAAAGAAAACTGCTCATTTGAAAACATGTTGGCTCAAGACGTAGTAAACATTGTGGAACGTCTCTCTCAGCAAGTTTGTGTGAATGGAAAGGAGCTTTTTATGAGCAGGTTGAAATGAGAAGTGTTGAACTCCAAAGATATTTAGAACTTTTACGCCAATTATGCTTTTTGACAGAATGTCTTTATTTGTTCTTCATTTGAAATAAAACCCCTCTGAACACATGATTACTCCTCTTGTTATCCCACCTGGGTGTGCCTGTTTGATATGGAGACAGGCAGAGGTGGGAAGTAGTGGAGTTCAAATACTTTGTTACGGTACCTAAGGACATTTTTCTGGTATCAGTACTTTACTCCACTTCTTATTTTTCTGATGACTTTTTACTTTCTACTTCTTACATGTTGAACACAAATACCTGTACTTTCTACTTCTTACATGTTGAACACAAATACCTGTACTTTCTACTTCTTACATGTTGAACACAAATACCTGTACTTTCTACTTCTTACATGTTGAACACAAATACCTGTACTTTCTACTTCTTACATGTTGAACTCAAATACCTGTACTTTCTACTTCTTACATGTTGAACTCAAATACCTGTACTTTCTACTTCTTACATGTTGAACTCAAATACCTGTACTTTCTACTTCTTACATGTTGAACCCAAATACCTGTACTTTCTACTTCTTACATGTTGAACCCAAATACCTGTACTTTCTACTTCTTACATGTTGAACACAAATACCTGTACTTTCTACTTCTCACATGTTCCAAACAGGCTGGT
>NW_011341085.1:0-2572 GCF_000735185.1 Notothenia coriiceps
CGAAATTAATCTTAAATGTTTACATTTTATGCTTTGTAAGTTTGTTTCGTAACGGAAGAAATTTAAATATATTTATAAAACTGACAAGTCAAATCAAGCAATCTGATTGGTCGATAGCGTTTTTGCGGACCTCTTTGATTACAGATTTGAAAACATCGTTGCTTGCTTTAAAAGTAGCACAATTAATTATGTTAAACCTTCAAAAGTATCTAGATATCCCTGCCCTAATGCCAAAGGAACTGCACACTGAATATGTTTTGCCGTTTGATGTCTATGTCTGGACCGCTGCGTCAAAAAGGAGGGCTTCTGCCCAGCTTCTGCCCCGTTACTTCTCCGCTGCTTTCTTGTTCCAGTATGAAAAGCAAACTGCAGATATATTTAAATTTCTGCAGGCAGTTTGCTTTTCAGCCCAACGGTATACTGTTTTTCTCAGACGCGGAGGGATACTGACTTGTTGTGAAAAGTAACTTACAATTCTACCCGTGGTATACGCTCAGTATATCACGGCTAAGAACCAATCAGATTGCTTGATTTGACTTTTCCGTTTTATAAATATATATATATATTAAAATGACTAATAGTTTTGAAGCTGGAGATTGCTCACAAAATTAGAGGAGGGATGAGCCTGATTGTTATTTCATGTTTTCTTACCGGATTCTCTGAGTATTTGATTTTATTCTTTTAACATGCACACTAATGTGATGCACTGTACAATAAAAGCCACTCCTCCCCATTTCCCCTGTACACTTTGATCCCCTGACCACATCCGTTGTTTTCTTTTTATCCATACAGTCTTATTTTAGCCTCTAAAACATGCTCTTAATATTACATTTCTGATGTGTTATAACTTATCATGTGTGTGAGCTCAGCTGTCATCAGCTGACCTCCGGTCCGCTAGGTGGCAGCACGTCAAATATCACTGTCTGCGGCGGGAACACTTGAAAGAGAACAGGCCGGAAATAAAAGCATATCAATGACGGAAGAAGAAAAATGGAGGCGGCAGTGTTCATTCTGTCACTGGTGGACTGCTGTGCACTGATTTTCCTCTCGGTGTACTTTGTATCCTTTTCGGCTGTGTGTTTTCCGGCGGGTGTTCGCAGTGTGCGGCCTGTCGGTCCCAGCGGCCCGCGGACCACAGCTCCTGGGAATTATGTTCTGTACTTTAGAGCTAACGAGCTAACTGTTAGCTAACAGCCTTCTCACAGAGTCAGTGACAGGCTAGCCTGAACTAAGTTCACCTGGATCTGTGTCAACAGCAGAGTACCCGGATGACAAGGTGTGGTAACGAAAACCTAGTCACAAAATAAAAGTTAAAAACATTATTTTTATCTCATCATAACCATAGTGGCAGGTAAACAAAACAAATCGTTAGCTTGCTTTCGTTGAGTACCCCTGTCGCTATTATTGATACCACTGATGAAGATATTCTTACAATATTCCTAAAAATAATAATTAGGTTAGATTGCCTACCTATATACTACTAGTTTAGATTAACCTTCTATAGTAACAATGTGCATTATGTAATGGCAACTCGTCTGTGTTCTGGGCATTTAATGTTGCTGTCAAATGCATAATGATCTATGCTTTGAAGTTGCTAAAAATGTATATTTTAAATCTATGTCAGAACTAGCATACACTGCACATTAGATTAAGCGTGACCTCTCAATAGCAAACATGTCTGATAAACGCATCATTATCAGAATCAGAAATCCTTTACATTAAAGGTGACAGTGCAGATAAAATGGTAAAAATAAAATAATAGGTCAGCATATTAAATAAAGAGATATCAACATGAAAAATTAAGACAAATAATTTAGTCATCCATAGTTAAAAACAAGTGCATAAAGGTGTTAAGATGCATATAATGCATGTATTGCGCATAATCGCATAGTGGTGATTATTGCACTATTGCTGAGTGAAGAAGCAACCAGAATAACAATATTAGAATGCAAACAAATGTATATTGCACAGGATTGTATTGGGTTGTGGTCTGCCAGGGGCCGTGTTGGTTTTAAAGTCTAACAGCTGCAGGAAGGAAGGACCTGCATTATCTCTCTGTGAGACGCAGCAGAGGCCTGTACTACGAAGCCGGATATTCGCTTAGCGAGCTAACTTCAGGGAAAACTTGGGGTTTCCGGTCCTACGACGCTGGTTCTCTTTTTAGCGGGCTAGATCTCCATGGTAACTTATGCTGAGCGGCTAACCTGGGGCCTATACTACGAATCAGGATTTTCGTTTAGCGATCTAACTTCAGGCATTTCCGGTCCTACGAAGCTGGTTCACTTTTTAGCGGGCTAGATAACTTATGCTGAACGGCTAGCCTGCTCCGGAGCAGGATAGGTTCCAGGATAAGAGATCAACTCAGTGAAAGCACCGCCTGCTGACCAATCAGAGCTCAGTGTGCAGAGTTTAAAGCGATCAAGTCATATTACAGGATAGAGGAAATACAGTTTAACCTGCCAGAGAAGACGCTGACGTGTCACACTTATCATTCATATCACATCATCAATCAGATCAACTATCATAATATATCATATATTTCCTTATCTGAGTCAGCTTCTCGAGCCGTATC
>NW_011341086.1:0-2008 GCF_000735185.1 Notothenia coriiceps
CACTTTGAGCAATACATTAAAGGTCCCTTATTATAGCCTACTGTTGGCGGGGGTTACCTTGGTTGCTGATTGGCTAATGGTTACACAAGCCAAAAAATCGTTATGACATCATAAAGTGGCCAAAATCTGATCAGCTCATTTTCAGACAGGTTTTTATAGAAATGGATCAGGACAAAAAGAGAGAGAATCTTTGTTCCTGAAACTTTCAGAGTCTCTTTCCACAGAGGGGACACATGTTGATGTAGAAGAGACATGAAGAAGAGGGGACACATGTTGATGTAGAAGAGACATGAAGAAGAGGGGACACATGTTGATGTAGAAGAGACATGAAGAAGAGGGGACACATGTTGATGTAGAAGAGACATGAAGAAGAGGGGACACATGTTGATGTAGAAGAGACATGGAGAAGAGGGGACACATGTTGATGTAGAAGACATGAAGAAGAGGGGACACATGTTGATGTAGAAGAGACATGAAGAAGAGGGGACACATGCTGATTTAGAAGAGGCATGAATAAGTGGATTGTGTATGATGGGTCCCCTTTAAATGTATCATGCTCAAGCTGTATGCCTTCAGCAGTTTGGTGTTGATCGCCGCTCTCTTGCCCCTGATTGCTTCCCTCTGTGGTCGGCTGTTATCAGGCAGCGTCAGCCTGGTGCTAGTTGGCCCAGATTTACAGTCCTCCTGCCAGAAGGGCTCCAAAACCACAACAGGCATCTGCAGCTACAACACCTACAGAATAAACACTGATTTACAGTATGCAAAGCTGCCCTCAGAGGATATTCTGTGTTAATTATACTCGGAACAGAAATGCATGCCTTGTTATAGCTTTTCGGTACATTTTGCTTTTGTTTTCAGAATTGACACGTACGAGGAATTTGACTTGATGTCAGGGTGCATACATCAAAGTAAAACAAACATTTTAAAACACAGATAGTGAACTATTTTTGAAAACTATAATAACATTAAAAAATATTTAAAAAATTGTGAAATATAACAGTATTTACGTAAAAATGTAATGGAATAAAATTCGGCAGTAATATAAAAAGAAAACGGATATATTGTGCTTTGTAATTTTCATTGTGCTGCAAGTCTTTGCATGGTACAGCTTGTTGTTTGGAGCGTGTGGTTGGTAGACAGAAGGCTGTGACCTGGTTTTGAATTTCTCTTTGAGGTTTATTTGGTTACATTTATTTGGATTTATTTAAAGTGTCTTTCAGAAGAAATAACAATTGAATTGGCCGAATATTTCAACCTCGAGCAAACGGGCCTGCCATGTGTTTTTCATGTTGAAATGCCATCTAAATGTCAGAATCAGTCACCGTTAATTCCCTAATTAAATAATACTTAATTAAATGGGCAGCCGAAATGTTATAAACGATTCTGTTCTTTCACTTCTGACTCTATCAAGTCTTGATGCATTGCAGGTTTTTTCGATTAGGCAGCGTAATGAGTTGTGACGTTATTCCAAACAACACTTTAATAATTCCTTTCTTTTTGTTTTACTTTATTTGTGTAGGCACTTCTCTGGAGGCCTCCTTAAAGTGTTTAGATGTGCTTGTTAGATTAAGAGAGCCTCATTAAAACATGATTAAACCAATCGTCTTTAATACGGAAGTAGGGAATGAGTCCTTACCCCAAGTGAAGGAGTTCAAGTATCTCGAGTGAGGGAACAATGGAGCGTGAGATGGGCCGGTGAATCGGAGCAGCGGGAGCGGTACTGCAGTCGCTTTACCGCACCGTTGTGACGAAAAGGCAGCTGAGCCAGAAGGCAAAGCTCTCTGTCTACCGCGCCATTTCCCTTCCTACCCTCACCTATGGTCATGAAGGATGGGTCATGACCGAAAGAACGAGATCGCGGGTACAAGCGGCCGAGATGGGTTTTCTCCGCAGGGTGGCTGGTGTCTCCCTTAGGGATAAGGTGAGAAGTTCAGTCATCCGGGAGGGACTCGGAGTTGAACCGCTCCTCCTTCGCGTCGAAAGGAGCCAGTTGAGGTGGTTCGGGCAC
>NW_011341087.1:0-1533 GCF_000735185.1 Notothenia coriiceps
AGTAATAATGTTTCCTTGATCTTATTGTAAGTTCCAGCTTCCAAAGTTTTCCAGTACTATCCAGTCTGTCGTGGAAAGGCTCAGACGGACAGCAAACACTAATAGCTCGGAGATTTAAAACGTTGTCATCCGAAAAAGAAATTGAATAATGTTCAACTTTCAATTAAAGTCTTGTTCGTCTTGTACAACCCCTACAGGATGAACTATGATGCATTGTAAACATCATTTGCGGGGTGTTGTTGTTGTTGTTGTGAAAGCCGATTCTCTCTTTGAGTGATGTGGTGTTTCTAGAGGGGAACCACACATCATCTTCACCTTGAAAGTGAACGTGATTTTTTTTTTACTCGGGACAAAATTGGAGAATCACTTTTAAAACCCCGCTGGAGTTGGCTTCCTGCCTGTCACCCTGAAAACTCTGATTTTAAACGCAGGGCTATTTGGCTATTACACCAATTTGTTATTCATGCATGTATTCCATTTGACTCCAAAGAAGGCACGTTTATTTATAAAGAACTTTTCAACCCAAGTGCTTTACAGAAATGAAAGACATTAAGAGCGTAACACACATTAGCAATATTAAAAAGCAAAGATAATGAAACATGACTAACACATGAATAAAAGTTTCAGTGCAGTTTAAGATGTGAATAGTTTAATTAAAAGCAGCAGCAGCAGAAAGAAAAGTCTTCAGCCTGGATTTAAAAGTTGCAGCGGACCCGCAGGTTTCTGGGAGTTTGTTCCAGATATTTGACAAGACCCCAAATCAAATCCTCACATTCCTCTACCCCCGGTCTTCCAGTCATACACCCATCTTTGAAAGACCACTTCATCAACTGGCTTTATGGTACTCACCCTGCCCACCAGCACCGGGTCGGGCCCAGTGTATTCCTCAATGACGAAGAACTGGTTCCAGACCCATCCTCGTTTGGACCGGTGCAGAACCTGCCCCTCCTTCCCTGTCCTCTGTCTGTGTGTGTGCAGTGACGAGTGACCTGGAAGCACAACAGCATAAATCAATACGTCTGTTCAACACATGAAAGGTCACCTATTGTGCAACATCCACTTCCTCATGTCTCTTCTACATCAACATGTGTCCCCTCTTCTTCATGTCTCTTCTACATCAACATGTGTCCCCTCTTCTTCATGTCTCTTCTACATCAACATGTGTCCCCTCTTCTTCATGTCTCTTCTACATCAACATGTGTCCCCTCTTCTTCATGTCTCTTCTACATCAACATGTGTCCCCTCTTCTCCATGTCTCTTCTACATCAACATGTGTCCATGTCTCTTCTACATCAACATGTGTCCCCTCTTCTTCATGTCTCTTCTACATCAACATGTGTCCCCTCTTCTTCATGTCTCTTCTACATCAACATGTGTCCCCTCTTCTTCATGTCTCTTCTACATCAACATGTGTCCCCTCTTCTTCATGTCTCTTCTACATCAACATGTGTCCCCTCTTCTTCATGTCTCTTCTACATCAACATGTGTCCCCTCTTCTTCATGTCTCTTCTACATCAACATGTGTCCCCTCTT
>NW_011341088.1:0-1490 GCF_000735185.1 Notothenia coriiceps
TAATAATAATAGTAGTAGTAGTAGTATCAGTAGTAGTAGTATCAGTAGTAGTAGTAGTAATAATAATAGTAGTAGTATCAGTAGTAGTAGTAGTAGTAGTAGTAATAATAATAATAATAATAATAATAATAATAGTAGTAGCAGTAGTAGTAGTATCAGTTGTAGTAGTAGTAGTAGTAGTAATAATAATAATAATAATAATAATAATAATAGTAGTAGTAGTAGTAGTAGTAGTAGTAGTAGTAGTAGTAGTAGCAGTAGCAGTAGCAATAATAGTAGTAATAATAATAATAATAATAATAATAGTAGTAGTAGTAGTAGTAGTAGTAGTAGTATTAGTAGTAGTAGTAGTAGTAGTAGTAGTATTAGTAGTAGTAGTAGTAGTAGCAGTAGTAGCAGCAGTAGTAGTAGTAGTCTATACGTAGTACTATTACCATTTTGGATTTTCATTCATAAAAGTAAAAGCATTTATGTTCAAAACGCGCATTTTTTTTTTAACTATGCTAATCTAAATAAGATAAAAAATGCGCCAAATCATGTACAAGAATGTTTGAATATGAGTTTCACTTTATTGTATTGAGTGTGAAAAAAGCAAACCATGCCTGATAGAACAAGATATGACAAAGACAAGATCCTGAAAAAGCTAAAAGCAACACCTACTCAGATCTTCCTGTCAATAAAGCATTACTCCAGACCAGAATAATAATGGCAGCATCACATGTATATGTCTTGTATGTTTGAGTGAGAGGAAGTGTTACCTGTGACGGAGGGGAAGAAGATGCCCACCAGCAGCGTGAAGGACGTGGTGATGTCTGCGAACACGTAGGGCTGCTGGATGGAGGCGGGGGGGGAAACGTGAGAGGAGCTGAACGAGGCTTTCTCCACCACGGCGCCTTTACTGAGGTACGCGCTCCACAGGTTGTCTACCAGGGGGGATTGAGAATATGATGGTTAGAGAGATTTCTCTGTCATTAAGAATAGCATATAAAATAAAAAAGTTATTTCTAGAGCATACAAGAAATACTGAAAAAGTAAGCACAAAACACTTTAAAATGTATATAAAAACAGGGTTAGAATGAGGAGATTCAATACATGCTGGTGTTCAAATACAAGTTTATTTTATTCTGTTGTTCTTATGGAGAGCATATACCATTTAAAATAATAAAATACGTTATTTCTATGGTATCTTTCATACAAGAAATGTAAAAAAAAGTGCTTTATAATAACAAAAAACAGACAAAATAAACATTAAAACAACAGTCATTAAAACAGACAGAAAACATACTGAAACATTTAAATAAATAAAGTATAAATATTTTTAATTAAAGTGCACCTATTATGCTATTTCTAGGCAATAGCACAGGACTCAGATATATACAAATATATAAAAAAACATGTCTATGAAGTGTTTTGCTCAAAATACCAAACAGATCACCTGAGACTGCCAAGCCACACAGGGGATAGGTCACTTCCTGTTTCAAAAGTGCTGA
>NW_011341089.1:0-2413 GCF_000735185.1 Notothenia coriiceps
CGAGCTAGCTGTCTGTAAAAGTTGTTCCCTGTCTCTAATGTCTAGATCTCTAATTAAAAGACTAATGTCACAGCAGGATTTGGAAAACCATGTTTTTATCTTCAGTAGACTCGACTACTGCAATGGTGTCTTCACAGTTCTCACTAAAAAATCTATTAGAAAGCTGCAGCTGATTCAGAACACCGCTGCTCGAATCCTCACTAACACTAAGAAAGTGGATCACATCACTCCTGTTCTGAAGTCTTTACACTGGCTTCCTGTGTGTCAAATAATTGATTTCAAAAATACTGCTGCTGGTTTATAAAGCACTGAATGGTTTAGGCCCAAAATATATTTCTGACTTACTGCTAAATGATGAACCATCCAGATCTCTCAGGTCTTCAGGGACAAGTCAGCTTTCTGTCCCCAGAGTCAGAACTAAACCTGGTAAAGCAGCGTTCAGTTATTATGCTCCAAATATCTGGAACAAACTCCCAGAAACCTACAGGTCCGATGCAACTCTTACTACTTTTAAATCCAGGCTAAAGACTTTTCTTTTTGCCGCTGCTTTTAATTGAACTATTCATATCTTAGACTGCACTGTAACTTTTATCCATGTATTTTTTCTTTCAATGTTTATTTTATTATCTTTTCTTTTTAATGACTGTTTTTAAATGGAATTTTCTTAATGTCTTTCAATTTTTGCAAAGCACTTTGAATTGCCTTGTGTTGAAAAGTGCTATATAAATAAACTTGCCTTGCCTTGTAAAAGCAAATGCCTTCAATTATAATGTGTTTCTAATAGTTTCTCAGCCATAAGCAATCCATATATTTATTACACCTTATTATTCCTTATCCCAGCATAGAATGGATGAAAAGTAAAATCCTAGACAGGCTGCTACTTCAAAACGTTGTCTGGTTTAACACTATGTATATATATATATATATATATATATAACCTTAGTTACCTTGCTCTAATATTTGTATTATTATTTATCTGAGTTCAAAAATCTTCACAGGACAATATTAAATAACCTCTGAAAAACAACACAGCAATGTATAATTACTTTTGGAAGAGGTGAGGCAGTGTGCTTACTTATCTCTTTGGTGCCACGGAAACAAGCTTTTGGCAGATTCTGCTAAGAAGGATTTCACAGACTCATCATTGAAGGCATGCAATGCACTGGCAGGTTCACTTCAATAGTATTAGGGAACAGTGTATTTTAAAATACACTAACACTATGGTTAATTCAGCCTGTGGGAGATAAATAATCTTCTCCCAATGTGTACACCATCTGGAGTCGCAAAGGTTACGCTGACATTTGGGTTATTGCTTTTTTTCCCACAGGATAGCATAAAGGGCCTACTTTTCTAAACCATTGTAAAGTACCAGCTGAAATAGCCTAATCATTGTTTTGGAGGAAAGCTCAGGATCACATGCCAAGAACAGATTAGTGAAATGTAACAGACATGCAAGACTGATTAAAGGAACATCTAATCACTTAATCACACACGCACAGAAAACAATGCAATTAAAGTTTTATGTTAATAAGTCCCAGCAACAGCGTATTCTTACAATACATTAAGAGCTGTCTGCACCCGCAAAACTGTAATCAAATCAAATCAAGTTTTATTTATATAGCACATTTAAAAGCGATTTTTGGTCGAGCCAAAGTGCTGTACATGTAATAAAATCATATTAGTACAATCACAATAAAAGACAATAATTTGCAACAGAAATATAAAAAACAAAAACACAGGGAATAGTCATGTGTCATACTCCGCTCTGACTAGAAGGCCAGAGAGAAAAAGTGTGTTTTTAGTGAGAATTTAAAAACCCCTAGTGTCTGGGCCGACCTCACATGGAGGGGCAGAGTGTTCTAGAGCCTGGGGTCAGCTGCTGCGAAGGCGGTGCCCTCTGGTTTTGAGCCTGGTCTTGGGCACTATCAGCAACAGCTGATAACCTTAAAGCTCTGGCTGGGGTGTAGCGATGGAGGAGTTCAGCTATATAGGCAGGAGCCAGCCCATTTAGGGCTTTGAAAACAAATAACTTGAAGACGAAGGATTAAGTGATTACTTTTTCATGCATATTTAATTTTTTATTTCAAAATTTCAAAGGTATTTGGAGCTACAACACTACGTATTCTATCAATTAGTCAACCGTCAGGAAAATAATTGCATTCATCCTCGAAGTAATGTTCAAGCAAAATGACATGCTGTTTTCAGCCCCTAAAATATTGACATTTTACATAGTATCAGGGGCGGATCTAGAAAAATATTCATGGAGTGGCAAGAGGGTGGCAGGAGATTTTGAGGGGTGGCATCCGCTGGCAGAAGTATTTGCTGATTTAATCGCAGTCATATCAATTAATGTTACTTGGAAAGCCACAATATTAATATTTTAACTAAATAACATTTGGTGACATTATTGTGG
>NW_011341090.1:0-3881 GCF_000735185.1 Notothenia coriiceps
ATAGGAGACACAGACAGACAAACTAATAAGGCTTTAGTTAAACATTAAAGAATACTTTAGGTTAAGGTCTTATTTTGAATAAGAACAAAGCTTTGGGGGTATACATATTAAGCCTGACAAAGTACTAATATATTGCTTTCCTGCAATGTTAACTACTGCATGTTTAAGCACTTATTTTAACTGATATTATACGTATTATACTCTTATAAGATGTATGTAGATAGTATAACAATGTGCAGAATACGACAGTTTAATGGAGGAGGTATACACACATATTGATAGATGTCTTGTGATGCACTGTTGAGGAACCTGCGACCCAAGTTTTTCATCTCCGGCCTTGTCAGGTATTGAACAATCAATAAATAAAGAACACAGAATTATTAAATATAAAACACAGAATTTGTGTGATTATACTAAATGATTTACAAATAAACACCACTGCATATTTACAACTGTTACACATGCTGATGTAACGCAAATGTTTCCAACTTGGGATCAATAAAGTTTATCTTATCTTAAGATGATCGATGGCTACTGCCAGATTTGCAAACTGTGCCTCTGAACCTTGACAGTGCATGTTTCAGGCTTTTCAATGAACAACAGGAGGGGTCACAGACATAAGACCAGCTGTTCAATATGTGGGGCCATTATGGGCACAAGCAATTTTCACCCATGTATTAATTATATGTTTTAAATGTGAGTGTTCCTATCCCCTAAACCTCCAGGGATGTAGGCCTACACAGTTTTATACTGGCAACTTCTTATTATGGGAAATATGAAAACGTCTTTTAAAACTACAACTCCCAGTAGAGACGTGCCATAGAGCATGTTGCGAAACACAATAGCCAGCGTGTGTAGTTCTGGGGAGGGGGGGACGGGGTGGACCCGTTCAAATCCAGTTTTGGACAGTCTGCCGTGGTTCCATCCCATTTCAAAGTATTGTTCGACGCTCGGCGTAACCCTCGGAGCACACTCTCCAATCACAGAGCTTGAGGACTATCACGGGGTTTGCCAAGCGAAGCGGAGAGAATACTTACTTCCGGGCGTAACATTCTAGCAACTAGGCTATGAGCTGCTCCGACCCTCGGTCCTGACGGACTCCAACTTGTGTTTATTAATCAAACAAATAAATAAACACAAGGATAATTATGTGTTATTGTTGAGTAAATAACAGTGTGTGCACAGGGGAAAATAACTTAGGCTATCTATGCCACAATTTTAGATGCATATTTTGTTAAACTAATACGTTTGCGCTGTGGACCAACACTATAAATTGACGGGGAAGCAATAAAGATAACACCATTTAACAGTTACACAACATAACAGAAATAATATCGATAGCAGCGTCCCTAGCAACCACCTTGGTAACAATGAAAACGTTGTACTGTATGGACACAATTTCTTGAAGTAATCTTCATAATAACTAGCAAACGTCATGTACATCCACTGTACACATAATCTGAAATAACAACTCATATTTCTCGCATCAAATGACATCATAGCGCATTTTAATGGCCAAACTAACCTTAAAATAGGCATTTTCCACCGAGAATAAAACGAAGGTCGGCCATGTTGTTTTTTTTCTGCAGGGAGAAATCTAAATATCACGTGACATAAACGCCAGCCATTGGAAATGAATGGTGAAAAAAAACGTAGGGATCCTACAATATCAGAGGCGTTTTTGTCCAAATACTACGTCCCAAGTTATGGGATGGGATGGGAATACATTTCAATCAGTTGAAAGCTCTTTGCGTCCGTTTATGAAGCTGAAGGAGACTCGGCGCGTCACAACTGTACGCCAAAGGACCCTGTCCAAGCGTCGCTATTGGACTATCAGGGAGTGGGACTGTGTTGGACTGTGACCCCTCCTGTTGTTAATTGATAAGCCTTGAAACATGCACTTGTCAAGCTTCAGAGGCACATTTTGAAAATATGGCAGTAGCCATCCATCATCTTAAGATAAGATAAGATATACTTTATTTATCCCAAGTTGGGAAATGTTTTTGTTACAGCTAGTGGAGTGGCGTGCTAGTGGAGCACGCTCATGAACTGTGAACTCTCCGGAGCCTCGCATTGGAGCAACTGCGGAGCGCATAAAGCAGACTCTTCACGCTAACGAAGGATCACTTCTTCTTCAGGGCAGGTTAGGCTACGCAGTGCGCAGGCTACTGCAGCTGCTGCCTCTCTGTTGGACTCCGGTACTGCACATTACTCACGAGACGTTTTAAAATTAAAATTGCTTTATGTGAAACATTCGGGGCTTCTCAGAAAACATCCGGGGCTTGAGCCCAAGTAGCCATCCCCTAGCGCCGCCACTGTTCTACACATTAATACCTGATTTGTAAAACATAGACAGAAAGGTATATCCTTCATTTCATGGTAAGCTATTGAAATTCGGAATCCATAGATGTGTCTCCCATCACCCAAAACCCCCGACTATTCTCTCAACTCAGTATTTACATTCATTAATGCAAAGAAAATCAGTAATATCAGCCAAATTAGTATTGATACTGCAAGGATACGTATTGTGTGAAGAGAAATTGAAGATGTTGTTTAATTGCAGATATATTTATGATCCACGTCACATATTCAGTTTTGGCGGCATTTCTTCCAGTTTGTCCAAAGGTCTTCTAATCAGGGCTCTATAATTAGAGAACTACGGCAGATGTGTAATATTTAATGCAGCCGAACCGTGTATTACAATGCCGTTATGTGATGACTTTCGAAGAGAAAAGCAAGTACACTCAGAATAAAGTATTATTATTGTTTATTTTTTTATGTTTTCAGATTTCATATCGCATGAACACTATATCCCAACATGCATTGCGGCTAAAACATCCAAGCACTAAGCTTCAATCATAGCTGTGGATCTTTAGTAATCAGTTCAGTGGGTGTTAGGGGTGTAACGGTATACGTACCCATACCGAAATGATTCGGTACGGACCCTTCGGTTCGGTACACGGTAACATCACCTTAATGTTTATTTTATTATATTGTATATTTACTTGAGTGAATACATTATTCACAGTTTAATAATAATTGGGAAAAAAAAAAAAATGTTAATATGATAATTTTTTCTGCAGTACCGAAAACGAACCGAACTGAACCGTGACCTACAAACCAAAGTATGTACCGAACCTAAATGTTTGTGAACCGATACACCCCTAGTGGGTGTGTATCGCCTACGTCTGTTTCCGGTGACTTTATTTTGAAATTCAGTTCCTGAGGGATAGCCCGATATCATAGAATTAAACAAATAAATAAAAACAAGGATAATTGTGTGTTATTTAGAAAAGAATAACAAATTAGAAGGAAAGAATATTACAAAGATACAGATTTCAGTATTGAACCACACAGCTTCTGGTCTTCCAAGACCCGACCGGACAAAAAGACGTGGTGCAGGCACTAAACATACTACCAATAGAAATACATTGCTTTTAAAATCGTTCTGTGTGACACGAAAAAAAAGGGAAAATCGTGTTGGTGAACACAAATCAATAGATTAAATGTAGTGACTATAACACAAAATGCCGTGAGACTGGGTTGTCCTGGTGATTGCATTTAAACTTTAAAATACATAAACTTGGTTTTGAAATATGGAAACAATCCTGCTGAACAATCATGTAAGTATCGTAAATAATTGTTTGTCAAAGATAGTTTTTTCTGCACAAAATCCAATGGAAATATGACATTGCCTATTGTTAAAGGAGCCCTTATTATGCTAACTTGCATGTTACACTGACTTGGAAAAGTACTTCATAGAAAACTACTGGAAAACATCCCAACAATCCTTTATGTATGAGCCCAACCCAATCTCTTCAGTCTGCGTACAAATGACACGACTTTACACATTGGAAATGCGTGCATATGATACGCTAACC
>NW_011341091.1:0-1209 GCF_000735185.1 Notothenia coriiceps
CACTTGAGTCTTGTTTCAATCGATGTTTTGAGACTGGTGCTTCATAAAATATCTTTCATCTTCTAAACATATTGTAACACCTGCTCGTGATCCAATGTGTTTTATATGTACAGTATCTGATTACGCCTTTTTTTTTATTTAACTGTAAGGGAATGCAGTTACCTAGGTAATCCTATTACATGTTAGCCGTTAATTCTCCAAGCCTGGTCAAAAGTATCTGTGCGTTCATCACAAAAAAAAAACCTTTCACATTATAAACATCTGAAACAGTGTTCATATAAACATAATGACTATGAAGCTTTCAAGTACACTTAAGATCACGTCCCTTAGTATCCTGCTATGGAAACGAAATGAATTTGATACCAATCCAAGCACTGTAGTCTTTCATTTGGATTTATATACTCTTTCCTATCCTTCCCATGCATGTGGGTGTAAAAGCTACCAAGCATATTTCAAAGTGAAAGCTCAAATCCATTGTGCAAATCAACAATGGCTGACTATTCTCTGTCGTGACAATAAAAGATGGAGAGCAGCATATTTATGTTGCCAGCCACTTGGCATGATCTCACCGCCTCTGCCTCCTAACTGGTCGAGGCTCGTTGTGAAAACAAACATCTCCAGAGCACAATTCGAGCGCCGAGCATCTGGCTTTTTCAAATTGCTGATGTGCTACTGTTGACTGCTGTCATCAGAAACTCCTTGTTAGTAAATCATGGTATGTTCAGGGACTGCGCCACCTGATGAGGTTAGGAAATCACGGTGTTTTTATTATGAAAAAAAACTGTTTTTTTGCAAGTAAACAGTCGAGGTCTGCACAACATCTGTCCTGCTCGGAGAGGAAGGAGGTTGTGTTTAAAAAAAGGCAAACAACATCCCCACATGCTGTCTGTCTCTCAGGTCGAACGGCGATGAGGAGCACAAACCATTAACACCGGCTTGCATAACAACAGATGCAGCTGTCGCCCATTCTGCAGCAAACAATGTGCAAAATGAGAGTCGTTCAATTTGAGACCCAAACAGGGGGTCACACCGGTTAGTGAAATAACAAGCGATGCACTTTTCGATCAATTTAAGTCATTTAGCTGACGGAGATTTCCACCAACTGCTTACTAGTCTATTTACCAGCCTATAGCATACTTGCCAACCTTTAGACCTCAGAAATCGGGAGCATTTCAAAATGCAAAATTGGGGGGGGGGGGGGGGGGGGGG
>NW_011341092.1:0-1190 GCF_000735185.1 Notothenia coriiceps
TCTACTACTCCAACTACTGCTTAGAACTACTACTACTACTACTACTTCTACTACTGCTACTACTACTACTACTACTACTTCTACTACTGCTTCTACTACTGCTTCTACTACAACTTCTACTACTACAACTACTGCTTAGAACTACTACTACTACTAATACTATTACTACTACTACCACTACTACTACTTCTACTACTGCTACTTCTGCTTCTACTACAACAACTACTGCTTAGAACTACTACTACTACTACTATTACTACTTCTTCTACCACGGCTTCTACTACAACTTCTACCACTACAACTACTGCTTAGAACTACTATTACTACTACTTCTACTACTGCTTCTACTACTACTACTACTACTACTACTAATAATAATAATAATAATAATAATAATGATAAGAGCGTAGCATAGATATCCGAATTAGGGTCGGGCGGTAAGTTAAAGCCAGACAAATATTTGTATATGGTGTACACTTATATCGATTTTTAAGGGGGATTATTCAAGTTTTTTTAATGCACCCATCCACAGCAGAACATTGATACTTTTTCTGCCGCTCCTCTTTGATTTTTCTCAACAATCGTGGGGTTTCTACTGTAGTGAAAACACTGATTATGGAAACGTATCTCATACAACCCTCCTTTAAAATAATTGCAAAATCTCATTAAAGTGATTTTTATATCCCTTAATAGCCTCCTAATGTTTTCACATACATGAATCCGCATTTCTCTTGTAACTGCTGTCCAATCAGATGATAAGATACACTTACTATTTACTGGAAATTCATAGAATATGAGAGACTCCTCATTTTCTAGACTTCATTTATTTTTTAAACTATCCACTCTTAGTACATAATTGACTCCCTTTCCATTGTAATTATGTGTTTGTAAATGTAGTGCAGTGTTTCCCCTACCATTGTCTTGGATGGGCGCTGCGCCCCGCCAACGGAGCCCAGCGCCCCCTCCTGAAATTCAAGGTGTTTACATTTTGTTTTTGAAACTAATCTATATCTACTGCCACTTTTCACATTGAACATGTGCTCGTTTATTAAATCAACTAAACGCTTTAATTTTAAGTTGTGAGTTTAGTGTTTTTGACCCTAAGAAACACTGATGCATTAATCAATAACAATAATCCACAGCTCCTCTCTCTGCTCCAGGGGATTTAAAAAATATATATCCCAATGCCA
>NW_011341093.1:0-2620 GCF_000735185.1 Notothenia coriiceps
GAAGAGCGATCTCCCTGTGTCTCTCTGTGTGCGGGGGGCGGGGCCTAACAGACATGCTGACAGCGGACACAGAGATCTGCCGGGGACGGAGCGTTCAGAGAGTATAGAGTACTAGTGTTGTCACGATACCAACATTTTGGTTTCGATACCGATACCAAGTCAAGAATTGCGATTCCGATTTTTTTTTGATTACTTTTCTTAAAAAAAGGGAACAGTCTTAAATGTAATTATTGTGCTTTATTTCACACCAGAACCATAACACAAACTTTTTAAACAATGAGAACAATAAACAAAATAAATGACAAGAATTCGTATTAAATAAAATTAAGCATCATCTCAAACAACTTTTTTGTTTTATAATTTTTATGTCATGTAACAGTAATATAAATAATTATTGACAAAATGTATATTGCAGATGTTAGCCACATTGGTAAGTTAGCTAAAAAGATGGCCATATTAGACAGTTATCATTGCCATTAATTGCCTCGTCAAACTACGAAAACGTTCGTTTGTCACAAAATAAATTACACTTGTTTGACTTAGATTTGAGGGCATGAGCATGATGTAATTATGTTATCTATCACATTCGCTAACCTGTCTGTCTTTAAATTGTTTAAACAGCTCTGGATGCCGGTCGGCGGGTGCTTAGCCAAGTTTGATGTGTTGGCTCCCTTGGTTTGCAGGGATCTAAAACATTTCTCACAGACAGGCGTCGTGGTGTCCGTAGGCTTGCCCTCACTGTCAGAGATATCACTCAAATACTTCCAAATTTCGCTTCTGGCATCTTTTTTGTCAACAAGCCGAGGCGCAGCGGCAGTTGCAGTCCCACTTCCAGCCATGCTCTGGCAGCTAGCGCGTGCACGAGAGAGGGGAGGGACTTAGAGCGTGCTTGAGAGGGGAGGGACTGCAGGCACGGCAGCAGTGCAGGGAGTGGAAGCAGAGCGCTGAAAACACACGGCTCTTATTAAAACGGCGCTTTCTCACCGGAGTACTTTTCCCCGTCATTCTTAAAGTACGATACTAATGAAAGGGAGGAATAGTAACGTTTTTAAGGGCAGGGTATCGCGGTACTTTTCAAGTATCGGTACACCGTGCAACACTAATAGAGAAGCATTTTGACTAAAATGTAATTTTTCATCGACTAAAAGTTGACTAAAACGTTTTGAGTTTTCGTCGACTAAACTAGACTAAAACTACGAAGGATAGGAGTGACTAAAATGTGACTAAAACTAATAACCATTTTTGTCTAAAGATTAAGACTAAATCAAAAACAGCTGCCAAAATTAACACTGATCTCACGTCACAACGCAACTTGTTGTGACGTGAGCTTGTAGATCGGCTATTTCCACTTTATAATACCTTTAGAATACTGGCCATAGAACACTTGTATTGATTGTTGGTATCAGGTCATTGTCAATCATTGCTTTGTATAATTTATTTGTCATATCTGTACTGTGCAACTGTAATTTGCGCCTAACAATGATAACTATCAGATTATAAAGCTTTATATTTTCAACCAAAAAACCTTTGTTTTAACAAAACAATATATCACTTGCACTACCTTTTACCACTTGAACCCCAGCATCCATATTTTGGGGGGATTATTAGCCAGAAATAGACGATCTACAAGCTCACAACGCATCACAGTGCAATGCGTTGTGAGCTTGTAGATCTGCTATTTTTGGCAACGATTGGTGTAGATTAAAAGAAAAGTCCATAGGGTTCAAGTGGTTAATTACCTGGTCAAAATAGAGACTGTTTAGTATCAAAACTGGATATGGCCTTCCTCTTTTTAATATATAACAAAATATTTAATAGTAACATCTCAACATTGTCTCAATAAAAATGAACTTACCTTTAAATGTGTCAATCAAGTTCTCAAGCTGCCATGCAGTCAACGTCTCTGTGACAAACGTGTCCATGGTGAAACCCTCACATTACTAGAATGAAATCAGATTAAGTACATTAGAATTTCAAAAAACTGGGCAATGTCTTAACATTTATTGTAAGGTACCAAGCTACTAATTTACAGTTACTACAGGGGGTCTGTCAAATTTATGTTAGATAGAAAAAAAAAGCACACACCATATATTACGTTCCCTTCTGAGCTAGGGGAATCAAAGGGAAGCAACACAACCAGATTGGTATTGGTATAATTATAAGTGGTTTTAATGCACAACAGGTGAACAAAATGGCAGGCAAACAGCCTGAAACAAACAAAAGAGCCAAAAATAACAAACAATAAAGGCCACAAAGGCGCAAGTTTAAATGGGCAACCAAACTAAGGGAGGACTCTAAAAGGTGAGTCTAAAGACATACAGGGAAAATAAATACTAATATACTAAATAAAGAACGAAACAAAACCTCACTTTAAAAGTGGTACAACTAACCAAAGAATCTATACCAAACACAGCTAAACTAAAGGCAACCGTCACAGAATCCTAACTACTCTAAACACTAACTAAGCTACTCTACACTCTAACTAAGCTACTCTACACTCTAACTAAGCTACTCTACACTCTAACTAAGCTACTCTACACTCTAACTAAGCTACTCTAGACACTACTAATCACACAAGTTTAACCCCAGAACAAAGAGCAAGTAGCGAGAGGCATCTGTC
>NW_011341094.1:0-6312 GCF_000735185.1 Notothenia coriiceps
ATTTTATCCTCATGCGCCAAGCAACTCTCATAGGAATGAATGAGGCCCCTCCTCCCACGCTGTATCCAGTTCTTATTATACATCCATGGGGCAGAGGTCAACGTGTATTAAAGTTTAAATCTTCCGGACAAAATTATAAAAAGTGCCGGTCAAAGGTCTTCTTTGTTATTTATTGAGCTTTAAAACAAATGAATAACGACTCTATATAATATAATAAAATACACGGAGCCTCTCTTTTTCCTCCCTCTCTTCGGACAGCGTCAGTGTCTGTCTCATGCAGCAGCTGATCCAGTCATCAGTGACCCGGCCGACAGTAAAAATAAACATATTTATAACTAGTTTAGGTAGTTTGAGAGGTAATTAAAATAGCTAAGGGTGATGATCTGACTTGAAGTGTGTGTTTTGTTCCGTTCACCGCTGCATCACAGCGGGAGGAGCTGCAGGTGAGCAGAGCTGCGTGTCTCCGTCCTGTCAGATTAGATTTCACTCGCGTTTATGTCCATATCGAGAGAAAGATAAATAATCTGAATTCATTGTGCAGTTTACTTTGAAGCGGGGGTGAGCAGCAGAGATGGGGAGAGGCGGGGCTATTGCCTCATCATTATCAGAAAATGATCGTATAGGGCGCACACACGGAGCCGTTGGACCTCCCAGAGCGTTGCGTATGCCGTTCTATCCACCTTGGGACCCGTTATCGTTTCCGCAGTTGTTTACTGTCATATTCGGTCGTCCTCGTGTGGCCGAACGGTCTATATGACACTAAACAGTAACGCAAACGACCGTTTTCGTCCTTGTGTGGCCGGGGCCTAAGAGACACAGGGGAGGATGCTGATTGGTCTATAATTGGACATCATTGCCTTATCCCCAGATTTAAAGATCGGTGTCACCGTGGCCACCTTCCAGGACGATGGAACTTCCCTCGTGCTGATAGATTGATTTACTAACATAGTAATTGGTTGTATTAGACCGTCGATATTGTCTTTATAAAGTTGGTGTCTAAATCATCTGCATCCCTTGCCTTAGAACCTCTTAACGCTAAGATGATATGTTTTACCTCCACCTCTGTGGTTTCCTCCAGGTCAAAAACGGGGTGTGTATCCACAGTCGGGCTAGGTGAGACCTCAGATGGCGGGAAGAGCTTTGTAATGTCCAGAGCACTATTTATGAAATACTCATTGAGAGAGCTGGCCAACACTGCAGGGTCTTTTATCAGGGCATCATTGATTTTTAATTCTAGAGCATTATTTTCCTGTTTCTTATGTTTACCTAATAGTTTATTTAGGATTTGCCAAACTTTTGTACCGTTACCTTTCGCACCTTCAATTATGTTGATGAAAAGTTAGCTTTGGCCTGTCTTATTGTTTGTGTTACCTTGTTACGAGCATGAGTGAATTTCTGTCTGTCAGTGGATAGCCCGGAATTTAATTCCTGCACTGTGGATTCAGCCAGGGAAGATGACGTTCCTTCCTGTCACTGGCAGATCACTGATTTCAACAATATCTTCAGAGGACAGAGTGTCCCCCCAATTAATCATTTTCACTGCATCCATAAAATGTTGTTGCAGGTTTTTGGGGATGAAGCAAGAACCGAATGCAGGGGTTTTATGTGTGGCCATGAACCTTTTTTTGTGAGTTTCCTGTCAAAAAGAACAAGATTATGGTCGGAAAGATCAGTCAGGAAGTTGCATGTTTTAACTATTCTGTCAGCTTTGTTAGTAAATACTTAATATATCATAGTCTTGGAGGTTTTGGTTATTCTAGTCATGAAGAAAGATTAACCGAGTGCTTTTTAAACTTGTTAAACAATGACATCTCTTCATAGAGATACTTGTTTTCATGGAAGACCCCTGGTGCACACACACAACACCCCTTTAGCTCTGAAGGCATTTCATTTGACTTAACTAACAAAACAAGTGGCATTTAGGAACTAACATCATTGCAAATGAATCGAAAATGTACACATGTTATACATCCAGCTTGTTTTAGCTGCTGATAGCAGTCTTGTGACAAAATAAACAGGGTTGGAAAAAGGTAATTTCTGATCTGTGTGATATATTTTTACCATGCAGGAGCCATTGGCATATGGGTTAACATTAAATATGTATTAAGTACTACAAAAAGATATTTATACAGAGATGAAGTAATAGGAAGTTGGCTAGAATTGAAACAAAAAGAGAACTTAACTGAAGAAGGAAAAACCTTCTGCTACTGGTAGACGAAGAATATAAGAAATCAAATACAGAGGGGTAAAATACTGGATAATAAGAAGGTAGCTCTACAAAAAATCATAAGCCGCTAATAATTAGCTTAAAATGAGTCAGATAATAAATAAATTATTCATCATGATTGCACAGTCATACTGAAACATGTCTGAAACTTCTGTCTGTACTGCTTCATCTCCTTAGACAACTTAAGAGTCCTTGATGTGTCGTACATTTCAAAGCAGTTTTATAATTAAGTTTGCAAGTCGGAGGAAGTGAAGTATTTTTTAACTCAGCTTTAACTTGTGCTATAGAGTGAGAGACATGCATTAGAAAGCTAAGGCACCGAGATGCCCACAGTCTTCAGCTCTCTATCTTCATAACAAACCACTCAGAGCTGGCCACGACTTTACGAGCATCATCATCTCTATTTTGTGGTTTCCGTCCCACTTAACCACCTTCACATTCTTTATCCTCCCTCTCTGAAGATTACAGACACAATTTCTGGGCTGCAGCTGTCTGTCTCCGGCCCCCTGACCTCCATGGAGGAGCTCTTCACCGGCAGTAAACCCTTCCTGACGTCGACGAGGAACTGCCGGAGGTTGTCTGACAACGTGATAAACCTCCTCTCCTCCATCTCGCTGGCTCGCTCCGGTATCGATGCAGGCCTGGGGAACGACAGTATCAGCGGGGCGTCCATCATCCCTCTGACCCCGGCGCCCCCTTCTGTGGCCCCCACACTGGTGCCTAGCAGCGGCTTGATGCCCAGCCCCTTCTCCCCTGGCTGGGCGGCCAACACGCTGATGGTCAATGAGGACTACAGGTAAGGCTGCACAACACAACCTGTATTGAATAATTGACCGGTAGATGTTTAATTTGGATCAAATACACTTTGGAAATATAATTATTTTTGAATAATTCGTAGTAAATGACACTAGGTGATGCTCAGAACTTTTCCCAAAGGCATATTAAGGGTGTGTCTATAGGATGATTTAATACATCATTCCATCCACCTCCCACAATCAAATATAACTAAGATAGATCTATAATCCTGTATGATCCACTGATTTAGCAACACTTTACTTGATGGTTTTTTTTTTAGATTCCAAATAATTCCAGATTTTGCGTATTTCTCAGGAAAAAGCTTAGGTATTTGGCAGGAAAATACAGTGAATCATCTGTCTCAGAATTTGGAGGATGAAACCCTCTTTTAATGGTCATACATGCAGAGCACACAGCGCACACAGTGACATTTGTCCTCTGCATTCAACCCATCCTAGTTCTCGGAGCATTGGGAATGGGGGGGGGTGTCCAGTGTCTTGCTCAAGGGCACCACGGCAGGGCCCAAGACGTGAACTGGGACCTCTCCACGTACATGTCCACACTCCATATTTAGGTCTGTTCTACTGACTGAGCCACTGGCGGACAATAAGATAACAACAACAAAAAACATCCATATTTCCTATGGATGTGCTTTGAATTTGGCAGCAATAGTGACTGAACTGGAAAATAAGAATAACTCTTTCTCTAGTTAACTTGATTGCTAGCTGTTTCTTTTGATTTCCTGCTTACAATCTGACCGTTGTTAGTTTGCCTAAAACATGTACTAATTCCTCTTAGTTATTGTGCAAGATATAATGATTCCTTGAAATCCTATGTTTCCAGTCCAATAAATGGTGCAGCTCTATTCTTCTAAAAATAAAAGCTGGACTCTTGTTCCTCCCATTTACAATACTCATTATCCACTTACTTATGATCATTCAGTTTTACTTGTTCAGCAGAGGCAGCATGAGTTAAAAACATGTTCATTTCATGGGTGCATTTTATGGGAATAAAAGTCGTTTTGAAAAAAAGCCATCATTTGGGTTTAACTGCTTTACATCTGGCAGCCATTTTCTGTGACTTGGGAGGCCGAATCCTTGAGTAGCATCTAGCAAACATTTCCAGTCTGCTCCTATAACCATGCCCTACTCTGACAAGCTAAAGTAGTAAATAAGCAGATTACACATTAACCATCTGGATCAATTTCACAAGTTTGAACACATGCAGAGTGTTTATCAACACTAACAGACCCCTGCCCTCTAGGATAGAAGAGGCTGTAAAAGTGTACTGAGAATACTTTATGAAAGTTACATGTTTATTAAGATGGCTGGGTTAGTTGTGGTAATGCTATTGAGACAAAATGTTCTGGAGGGACGGGTTGGTGGGTGGCTTTTCCATATTCCATATTGCATAATAATAACAATATCAAAGTACTGCTTCCCATAAACTAACCGCACACAGCAAACGGATGATGTAACATGTCCGGCCTTTTTAAACAGACAGGGGTGAATTAAGGTTCATCCTCCTCACCACTTCCCCTCTCTGAGTCTGCTTTATCTCAAAAAGGGAGTAAAGCTGACCACATACTCTCAATGAGTCTCATTTCTGACTAATAGAGAAATTCATACCCGGATCAGAAGTGTCAGAAGCCCTATAATCATATTACACTACTCAGCAGTTTTATTTCTGGGATCGGTGGGTAAAGATAGCAAGTTTTAATCCCTGCTCAAGTGGAAAAATCTGAATGTGTTGTCAGGAACGCTGCATATTTTACACAACACCAAAGATATACTGGCAAAACTAATTGGCTTTTTTTTTATAAATATACAAGGTGCCAAGCCTTACATTTAACCTGAAAAAGTTGGTTGAAATGTAAGCTTGTGACTGCCAGTATAAAGTGTACTAATCTTAGGTCTGCTAAAGTAGTCATGAAATCACAATATGATTAAAGAGATAAGAAAGAAAGAAAGAATGAAAAACATTAAGCCCTCCAGGACTCTGAACAACGTCATATTTGTATTCACTTTTTTACCATGTGTTACCCAGAGATCTTTAAATAAATAATTTCTGTCACTGAATCCTCCAGCAAAAACAGAGATCATAACTAAACAATACACTAAAACTCTCCCACACAAAATGAAATTATTAAATTGCTATCATGCAGATATAAAACTGAAAGAACTGTTTTGTGTTCTTGATAACTATGGACTGACTCAGCATGTGACGGAGCCCACGCACAATAAGGAGCACACTCTGGACTTAATTATCTCAAAGGGTCTGAATATCTCTAAAGTTGTGGTGACTGATGTTGCACACTCTGATCATTCCTGGGTTTTCTTTAACAGCTCTATTTCTGTTCACGAAAATGTTCAAAAAGAGGTAACCACAAAGCGACATTTAACTGAAAATACTAGGGAAATGTTTACTCAGAATTTTTCTTCCACACTTGCCCCTGCTAACATCTCAGTAAATGAGCTAGTAGATCATTTTAATTCAAACATTTAAAATGTTATAGATGCCATTGCTCCAACTAAGATAAAGGAAGTGGCTGGCAAGAAAATATCTCCATGGAGAAAGGCCATGACCGTGAAAACAGAAAAAAGAGAGTGTCGAAAAAACAAATCTCCAGGTTCATTTTGAAATCTATAAAGAGAGACTTGGCCTTTATAATTTGGAATTGAAAAATGCACGACAGTCTTTCTTCTCTGACATCATTACCAAAAACAAAAACAACATACGTGCCTTATTTGCTGCTGTCGACAGACTAACAAACGCCCCAGTGTCAATAGCCTCTGAATTTCTAGAAAAAAAAACCTACAATCTAAAAACAAATGCCTTGGCTCAACAAAGAAAATCAAAGCAACAGTTTGCATCGATGTTTATTGAGTTAAGACAACTTCTAATGAAATTGTCTTAAAGCAACAAAGTTATTTGAGTTAGGGGAGAAGGCTTTTCCTCTACAATCAGAGGTGTTTTTAATTACCACTTACTTAATAATTGGTATTATAAACACAAGTTTTGAAGTTGATTACTCCAAAAATCAAATTGTTCCAACTAGTTTTACCACATGATTTAAAAGGAATTTTAAGTTGTATGTACTTAATTACCATCATTGTGAACACAAGTTTTTAAGTTGACAACCATTTATAAATGAAGTTGCTTCAAATATATTGTATTCATTCGTTTTTTTTCTTAGCTTTTTCATGTTTTTGCCTTTAAAGAAAGAAATTAATTGATTCCACAAGAAAAATATTAGGTAATGCACTTTTTATTTTGAACTGCAGTTGTTT
>NW_011341095.1:0-25063 GCF_000735185.1 Notothenia coriiceps
TAGGGAGCACGGTCTTTTCACAACCAAGTATTTTGGTCTACATCACTGTGGTCACACCAGTGAATTGTGACATGTAACATATTGTGACATGTAACATAACATCAAGTCTCTGTCTTTGAAGTAAGTTGTGTACAGTATGACTGATAGCCATCAGTTTAAATATACTCATTGTACAGCAGGCAATAATATAATAATATATATATTAATCATTAGGGAAGCTGAGGAACGTTGAACAATCTAATTTATGAATTTGATTTGAATAAGCGTCATTTTCAATCACTTCGTTTGCCTACCTGTGTGCTCTTATTATTATCGTCCTGGGAACACTGCAGATGTTTGTTTTTTTTAACAACTACTGACGTCTGCTCAAGCGGGTGCGTCAAACCTGCGTCAGACTTCGTCGTGACTTGCCATAGTAATTTCTCCAGAACTGATTTATCCCACAACACAGCCATAAGCACGTGGATACCAGAGGTGTGGGAAGGTGTTTTGCACTGATGCAGAACATCGCACAGTTGTAATAAGCCTTTATCTGAACTAGTTGATGTTAATATAGCAAACCAAACTTGTGGCAGGCGTTGAGCTCCTGCGTCAGACTTTACGCACCATGCGCCTTGTGTGACTGCAGGCTGATTTCGCATCCCTTTGCGCGCAAAGATGTACACGGAGCCTGAATGAAGAGACCGCACACTCACTTTGGATTCATAGCCTACTGTCACGCTGACTCGAACGGTACATCCCGTTCTGTAGACCACACGAGGTAAGAATTGCAACCATTTTCTCAATTTAATCAATTTTTAAAGAGCTCTATGTTTGTTTCTATAAACTGCATTGTCGAGAATCGCTCGAATAACCAGCCCCGCACAGAAAACCACCCTCTTGATTTGACTCGATAAAGACGATGGTCAGCTTTTACCTCTCTGCCTGACAGATGGTGCTTTCGCTGCAACATTGACGGTGAGCGTCGCTCATTAATCCCCCGTGTCTGCCGACGCAACGCCATGTGTCTACATTTTGATCTCAAATATGACAACATATGCGGTGCAGCTGATAACCTGCTGACTTGTATTCGGGTTTTGCCTGCATCTTTTCCTTACCATCAATATGTGATTCATTTGACCTTGAATAAGCATCAGAGGTGATATTCACGTTCAGAGTCATTCCCCGAGCTGTGGCAGATGGGCCTGTGTGTCTGGAGCGTGCCTGAACATTTCCATGCAGGTGCTGTTTTGTACCTGTCCGAATTTATTTTTGTGTTCACGACCAAATCACTCTGGGGGGTGGCATCTGTGAACACCTTATATTTGACATTGACACGTTAATCTGTCAGTGATTGCTGCCTGTTTACCCTCCAATAGATCCCACAACACTGAGCATCATCCCCAGATTAGTCAATATCTATCGTCCTGTCATAGCAGCTCCATGTTATTTGCAGCAGACCCTCATGGAATATCATGTTTGTCCTTTGGAGATGTTAAGAGAGATAGGCGACCACTGATGGTGCAGGGATGGATTTCAATTTCGCAGGAGGAGCCATTGCTTAGCAACCAGATGAGATAAAAGTGGATCGTATTTTCGAAGAATAAACAGAGAACCTGTGCTGTTACATAATTAAAACCAAACTGTCCATGGCGAATTAGGAGATAAACAGTTAAAGGTATCAGAATAAACCTCTTAGAAGTCTGTCACCACCGGTCGTTTTAGAAAGTAAATATAAACTTCACTTTCTGCAGCACATATTCATTTATCGTCTTTGATCCTTAATGCTCCTCATTTAATGCATTTTATTCTCCGCAGTATAAAAAGAAACTCACCATGTTTCCCTCAGATAGAGATTGATAACTGAGTCATATCTGTGTTGCACTGCATGTGAAGTCCTGCTGTCTCTGTAATGTGCCATCTGTGTCAGCAGCACACGCTGTGAAAGTCTGAAAGTTGCTGGTGTAGTTCTGTATGAATTTAAAACAACTTTCACTGCACATGATTATAAAGAGTGAGAACCACCATCCTCATAAGTAGTGAGTGGTTTGTTGCTAACAACGGTTCCATTCATAAGAAAAGTAATGCAAGACATGCGTTAAAACTCCAATCACAACATCCAAAAACTCTGCAGTGTGGCCAAAAAATGTTTTGCAAAAATGCACATCATTGCTTCACACCTCATTTGGAGAGAGTTTGATGATGACTCAGTGTGTGTAGCTGCAGACTGCTGTGGGAAAGGTCACTACTGTTCTAGGATCTGTGTTGGGCTCTCAGCCTCCGAGCTGCTGCGTGTCGTGACTGCAGGGGCTCAGGCAGCAGCCACTGTTGAGGAATGTGATGTGCGTGCTGCTGGAGTGCCCTTTTGGGTGGGCTCAGAGTCCAGCCGGCTGGCAACCGTTTTTGAGAAGTCACTGTGAATAAAAGCCCTGCTAATTTCAGTTGGCTGCATCTGATTTTGGATTAAAGGGCCTTGTCTTCACATCAAACACCTCTGGTTTCGTTTCACTGTTCTTGAGTGAAAAGTCGGATCTAAACGTGAAAACGTCAAAGTCTGGTTTGCATTTCATTTCATTTCAAACCTTTATTTAACCAGATTGGTCCCATTGAGATCATATATCTCTTTTTCAAGGGAGACCTGCAGCAAATAGGTTCCACATCAAACATAAAACAACATAAAACAATAAAGGACATCATACATTATATTTACAGGCTACATTTACATAGTTATCGACATTTACAAGTACGCATGGCATCAAAGAGCATTTAACTTAGCCTAGCTTTAAAAACATGAAGAGGAATGAAATTGCTTAGTTTGCATCTCTCATGCAGCTGCTTTTATGGCATTTAAATAAGATGGTCTTCATCATTCACTGTAAAGCTGACCTTTAGTTAATTAGTAAATGGGCAATGAATGCTAACTGACTCATTTTCAAAAACACTACTCTTGAAGGGTCAACGGTCATGCCATTTTGAGGTTTAAATGCTTGCAGCTATGAAGGATTAGTTTTGGTGTTTACATTGTTTCCGAGTGTGTTTCACAGCAGAGGTAGGCCACCTCACCTGAAATGAGGATCACCTCTATAACATAATTCAAGAGCGGGGTTAAAAAAGGAATTTATGCAGGAGGATCTGACCTTCTATAACACAGTAGCTTTTATACTGTGTTGTTGTCTACACCATTTCCCTCAAGGGAGGCACTACACACAGGATTAGTGTTGGATTGGAGTTGCAAAGGGCCTCTTAAAAGGTGTCACATACCAGAGAACTTGGAGAAACTAACTTCAGGTTTCTCTTTTCAGGAGCACTCTGCTCTTGAAATCTTTTATCAAAACCTCTGAAATCTTAAAACGAACTGCAGACATAAGATGAGAAATAAATACAGATTTTATTAACCAAAGTAGCTTGTGCTTAAAGGCTTTAGTTGTATTGCCCCATGTTCGCCTGAGACTAACACACACAGAGATTGTTCTGCTATTCACATGACTGTACTTTAGCATAATGGGCTCTGCTGTGAAATGAATTGTAATTCAATGGTTTTGTCTCATTCAGCGTAATGAAGTGGATTACTGAAATACCTCACTTTATGCCTCTACAGTGCTGCAGTTTTACTACCAATCTAAAATAGTGTATGAGCTTACTAGCAAACAGGAAAAGCTGTGCACATTTTATGCTAAAATTCAGATAAAGTACTTCTTTCTCTAAGACCTATTTTCTGTCTGTCTCCAACTATTTCTCTTCACAGATTAAAAAAAATAAGCACAACTTTATTTCCCGTCTGATCCCCCTTCAGTCCGTCACCTCAGATTTCCCTTTTCGCCTCTACCGTCTTCAGCCTGAAGGAGATCCGGTGTTGCCGCCATGCCAAAGAACACCAAGGTGACGCAGCGGGAGCACAGCAATGAGCCGGTCACGGAGTCGGTGGCTGACCTGCTGTCCCTGGAGCACCCCATGGACTATAAGAACAGTCAGATGAGTATGGGTCTGAGTCCTGGTTCCACCGCTCCAGTGAAGGCCCTGATCCCCTCCCCAGACCCCGACGCAGAGGACGGCCGACCTGCCTGGAACAACAAGCTGGAGTACATCCTAGCCCAGGTGGGCTTCTCTGTGGGCCTGGGTAACGTCTGGAGGTTCCCCTACCTGTGCCAGAAGAACGGTGGAGGTGGGTGGATGTCTATACATGACTGTGTTCAACTTTTCTGTGTCTGTTTCAATCGGCCTGTCAGAAAACTACACACCCGACATTTTGTGATACAGACTTGACCTCAGTGGTTTTTGCTGACCTCTATATTGACGCTGTTTAGGAGTTTTTGTTAACATCATAATGTCCCAAACAGGTTAGCCATCATGATGCTAACAGCAGGGTTTTTCTATCCATTATAAGACTCAGGCATTAAACAGACATTGAACATTACTGCTACACAGAACGTGCTTTTATTTAATCAATGTTTAACTTACTGAGGATAATTGATTTTCTTCACATTGCAATTCCTTGTTGAAAAACTAAATAGCATGTGACAACTTTGATTTAATCATTTGGTTTGAGCATGACATTTGCATTTATCGATCCACAGTCTTGTAGCAACTATTTCCTGAGACATGATTTGATTAATAATGTCCACTGGTCTTTCGGATTGGTGTGACATGTAATGATGAATTGCTCAACCTTCATTTGCATGACATTATAGAAAGAATTTCGTCTTCCTGTTAAAGTCAAAAATATTATTCTCTATTTTCTGTCTTTTGTTGCATCTAACACACACAGCACTACCAGTGCTGTGTGTGTTAGATGACCAGTTACTCTTCACAGATTGTTAGCATTTCATTCAAGAACAATCCATTGTGGTGACAGTTTCAGCCACCTCGTCCAAACTGCCACAACATCTCAGCACCGTAGGCAGCAGACAGACTCTCAGCATTATTCTGAGTCATTAACCATCTGCTCAGACAAGTTAGTGAAGTGAAATGAAGATGATTACACACTGCAACAAGGCTTTTCTAAAATAACCCAGGATTAAATCATAGAATCTTAATATAGTTTTTATGAAGTTTACTTTGTTCACATAACCATATCATGTAAATAATATTCTCTGCCTCCATTTACCTTCATTTTTTATGAAAGGTATACTTCAACATTTAAGGAAAGGCACTTTCATCGATGACAAACACAATACTTTTTTCTGAGTGAGATAAATCAAACTCTTAAGAAGGAAGAAAATAAGATAACATCCAAAAATGTGAAACAGTTCCTTAGAGACGATGATTAATTATTATAGTAGAGTCGTACAGTGATTTTATGATCAAATCATGTAACAAAAATCTGTTATCTAACAGAGAGATTCCAAGCACATTGCAATTCATAACAAGTAAGTACATATTGTCGGTGACTGGTCTGCACCTTTTCCTCATTTCAGACCCAGCTCAGATTGCCTGCTGCCGCTTCCTCCTCTTTGATAAATTGCAGCCTGTCAAACAATTAGCCAGCTAATAGTGCAAGTCAGACTCTTTAACATTTCTGAGACGTCAGCAGCTACAAGATGAGATAATTTTCCCCCAGCAACACGAGGTAACATTGAAGGGTCTGGTAATATGCTCTGAAATCTCATTTTTTGCATTTCATTTGCTGTTCTTGCAGGTTTCTCTGTCATATCTCTTTGGTATTATGATTTGCTGCAAGGGTGGTGATGACTAAGATGGAGGAAGTGAAGTGTAAATACTGATTTCATGGGCTTTCAGACATTGTTGGTTTACCTTGTGTAGGAGGCGTGTGTGTGTAAAGAGGGTATTTGCAATGCATGATATAACAAAGATGGATCGTTTTAATCAGTGAGTGTGTATCCCCGTTGGATTTTCACTCAGTAGGAGGTGTTGCATTGTCTTGCCGGGGCTTGTTCCAGAGATGAGGACGAATAGTCTCTTGTCTATTCTGTCTTATCTTTTTCTGTCTCTCTCAACATTTCAACTCAAGTGAAAGTTTATATATGCTATTGTTTTTTTATCATAAAGACAATAATCAATAAATCAAATAATGTAATAAAGTAAAAATTAAATCTATGGGAAACAGAATATCATGTTGGGCTCATCTATCTAGCTTAGTGAGGTATGGAAGACAAATTCATTTATCCTGCCTTACAAATAAATAATTTTAGTAGTTAATGTGTATGATCTTGCTTGTGTCTCCTGGTGGTACTTGCATAATGTATGTTAACATTTGTCTTTACTTTACTGTTAACATTTGTGTTTCCTGCAGGACAAGAAAAAAAGGGTACCAAGTAAATGTTTTTAGGGGAAATAGGGAACAAAATGTTTTTTATGAAGCTGTCAAAAGACAAACGGATTAAGGAATTATGACAGGAGACTAAAGAGGAAAGGGTTTATTATCTTTATTTGTTACTCAAATCCACAATGACCCCCTGGATGGGTTTAAGGCCTAAAAACAAACCAATGGAAATAAAGTAAGTAGAGAGTGAGGTATTGCTCAGTGACAGGAAAATATGTTATATTAAAGGAAAAAAAGGTAAAGGCAAGATTACATTTATTTTAAATGACAGTGTGATTAGTCCAGTATTAGCTTTTAACTAATGCTAAACTTAACTAATATGGCTGCCCACTCAAAGCATGTTAGTTGAGTACATTTATCCTGGTTTGAAATCGCCATAATCATGTCTGAAATAGTTTTTATCAAATATATATCCAAACTTTGAAATTCAGAGAGCCAGATGAAAGGTGAAGGTCTAGTTCAAAGTAATGAGCTACTCCTGATCTTTTTGATCGTTTTGATTTCCCCTGCCTGTTTGCTGCTCAGAATAAACATCAAAGATCAGTAAAAGTAGCAGCACAGTCTCTTCTAACGGTCCAGATAATAATACCACACGATGAGACGACACTGTATCCCTGTCTTTGCTTCCTTTGTCTGCTGCTACCTCTAATAGCCCCTCATGACGTGATCAGTGTCTTTGATCGAGTCGAACGTCATTGGTTTTTGGTCTGGAAGCAGGCTGCTCCTCCCAGCTGTCCGTCAGCGTGAGCCCGTCCTCTCTGGCTGTGGATGGTTTTGTCTCCATGGTGCCCCTTCATGTCCTGACGTAAGCATGACAGACTGGACGGGACTTGTTGTCTATGAGAGCCGGCTGCTCTCTCTCTGCTTTGTCTCTTAGAGAGGTATATTTATGTAGACGTCGTAGACGTACAGAGCGAGACAGTGAGAGTGTGAAAGGTAAAATAGGAAGAGAAGGATGGATAATATGGAATTAATGCCAAAAGTAGAACCTGACAGAGAGAACTTAACAATGTCCCTCGGATTAGCTATCATGGATTTCAGCGATCCAGAGTAACTGTACACTTTGTATTAATGCCACCTTCCTTTTCCCCTCCTCTGTCACAGGTGCATACCTTGTGCCCTACTTTATTCTCCTCATCCTCATCGGCATCCCTCTGTTCTTCCTGGAGCTGGCAGTGGGTCAGAGGATCAGGCGCGGCAGCATCGGGGTCTGGAACTACGTTTACCCTCAGCTGGGAGGCATCGGGGTCTCCAGTCTGATGGTAAGCACCAACACGAGCACATTAACCTTATTTCCTAATGTATTCAAGTTTGACAAGGGACAGCAGCAGAAATCCTAAAATGGCAACAAAATATTTAATGGTTTACAGGTCAGTACTAAGATGTTAAAATTCATAGTAAAAACATTTCCGTAGGCAGTTTGTGATCTCACATTTAAAGTGTCACTGCACACACTCAACGTTTATTGTTGGAATATCAAACACTAAACCCTCTTTTGGCTTAAATGGTGACTGTAAAATAATTGTAGTTTAATTCATAAGTTCAGTTTAAACCATGTCAATAACAATGTAAATCAGTGGTTTACACAGTGGACAACATCCAGTGGGGAGGTTAAAGATTTAGCAATCAGATGATTATCTCCCCCATAAAAACTATTGTAACATAATGTTGACCACAGCCCCTCTTTCCACTCACCTGTCAATTTAAAAGCAACCTGTCCCATTAAACAGTTTGAGTGCCTACCTACTGGAGAAAGCCTGATTTATTAATGATTTCAATATATAGTGGAAAAGGCCATGTCACATTGTTCCAGTCAGCCGCACAGACTGTAAACAAAATATAGAGCTACAATTTCAGAAGATAATCACAGAGCAGATTACTTTTGTGAGCTTACAAACTGACAACCTAAACTCGTTGCTTTTAATGGGAGAATCCCAAATAAACCTTTTAGTGAGAATTTATGATCCCTCTTATAAAAACCCACTAACAGTAATATGTTTATATAATTATTGCAGGCTTTGAAGCAATGTGTATTTCAGATACTGAAACATCCAAAACATTTTTGGATTTGTATAGTATTTAAGATTTTCTCACTTTCCCTTCTAGACTCACAGTCGGACATGTAATGTGCAGACAACCTGCAGTATGTACTGTGTGACTCAGTCTGCTGGTCTCCTCTCTCTGTCTTGTATTACTCCCTCTTGATGTTTTACAGCAAGCGGCATGCAAAGATCAGCGCAAATAATCTGTCACAATCTGTCATAATCTGTCCCCATCATCTGTAGTGACCCTTCATGTCCCTATCCCATCAGCCTAAATCAGGCAGTGATTTCACTGCGTCAGGCTTTCTGTTCGTCACTCGTTTTAACAGTGTTTTAATCAATCTAGTGCAAAAGATTGGAGGGAAAGGTCTGGCCTGGGGCAGTGAGGCGTGTCACAGGCTGGATGTGGCAGAGGGAGATTCAGCAGCTATAAATACCTTCTCATAGAGGACCCCAGCCTTGGCTGCTGAGAGCAAACAGCTCAATAATTCATACACACTCCCGACTTAAGCTGTGTGCTCGGCATCTCTATCCTGACTTACAAAGAGGTGTCCACCTCAACAAAGTCCATGTTGTTTGTCCCCTGTGTTGTCTGTAGGTTATGTGCGGAGACAGTTGTTGTTTTTCAGATTGACGAGTATTGTTGTTTTATCTGATTTCCCCTCAGGTTTGTGGTTTCGTGGGCCTCTACTATAATGTGATTATCGGCTGGAGCATCTTCTATTTCTTCCAGTCTTTCCAGTATCCACTGCCTTGGGCAGAATGCCCCATCCAGATAAATGGAAGCCAAGCAAGTGAGTAGGGTCCCAGCTATGAATAGTTTCAGTGTCCATTAAACTACAGATAACTTTCTTAAATAATCAGTTGGTACATAAATGTCAGAAAATATTGAAAGATGTCTTATTTTGTCAGTCAAAAACCTAAAGAAATTCCCTTCAATATGCTATAAAACTGTGGAAAGCAGGAAATGTTATAAGAACATGATACATCAACTATCAAGTTGCTTCTTATATTTGGTCAATGGACTAATACATTCGTCGACAAATTGTTGCACAACACAGCAGCAACGATAACAGAGGTTTGCATCAGTATGGTTCCCGTACAAAATGCCTCTTCACTGTAAAGCCCCTGACACCAGTAAAATGAATACTGCAAGACAATTGCATATGCACCAGAGTGTCTCAGCAGATGCACACAAGGCTATGCAGGGCGATGCTTAAAGCTGAAGAACGTGTCTTTGTTGCTCTGCAGTGAAACAGCAGAGCATCTGCAGGATAACAGATACGTTTTTGTGCCGTCTCTAGCTGGGATGGCCCTCCACGTCATCCTACAGAGCCGCTCTGTCACTGAAGTCTGTCAGATGGGATGACCCAGCCAATAGTGTTAGTACCTAGAATGACTGGCAGCTGGTGGCTGTGGTGGAGGCACATGCAGGTTCTGGCAGAGCAACAGCACCAGCTTACATCTACTAGCTACTTTATTTTAAGCCAAATATTTCTTCCACGATAGTTTGTTTACAAAATATGTTTATCTGATAATATCCCAATCCCTGTAAAACTCATGACCAACACTATGGCAGCATTGTTTATGCCATATTTTCCCCTGTCCTCGTTGTTGTTGCAGTCGTGGTGCCAGAGTGTGATAAAAGCTCGGCTACCACTTACTTCTGGTACCGCCAGACTCTCAACATCACCAGCTCTATCGATGACACGGGCGGCCTGAACTGGAAGATGGTTCTGTCCTTGCTGGTGGCCTGGATCCTGGTCTGCCTGGCTGTCATCAAGGGCATCCAGTCATCTGGGAAGGTACGGGGTCTCCATGGCTTATAAGCAGGGGCACAGCCTGCAAATTATAGGAACATTCAGTCCTAAAACCCAAACATTAGTTTGCCTTTTTAGCACTTCCAGTTCCCTTGCCTCGAAGTCAATGGGTTTTTGGTCAAATTATGTCTGTGGTCAAAACAAGCCTTACAGATTTTAACAATCCTCCACATAAAACACGTGTCAGTAAAAAACCCGCAGAATTTTGAAGCTTTAACATGTTTTAAAAACAACGACGAAGGGAATAAGAGCGATGATATACCCAACCAAATGATGTCGTCCCTGCAAGTCTCTTTAGAGTCAACCTTACCATAGACTTTATAAAGATGCTATCAAAAAATAATTTCAGGAGCTATTTTTAATCCTCATCAGTGAGTGTTTTATATACTTTGCTAATGCTTTTGATCTTAAAGCCTCCCATCACTAGTAGTCTACTTTCAGATCTCATTTATATTATGAAAGAGATAAACATGCAACATTAATAAGCTTAAACTATACCAAGCAAATACTGGTTCAGAATGCAGATGGGAAATGCTGCTATTGGCAACAACTCCAACAACATCCTGTAATCCCGATCCAGAGAGTGAGTCATATTTCAAAACGCAACATCCAGCGCACACTTTGAAAAGGAAAATACTCAAATCGCAGAGGTCTGACAGTTTATTTTTAAACACTAATCGTGGTAATCCAATTAGTATCGTTAGCACTGCATTGATTCCCTGCAATGCTGGAGGACAGAATTTTGACGCATCCATCCAAACCTCAAAGAGTCCTTTCCACTTTTGGTAAGATTTCACAAATTCAGTGCAAAGCAAACACAAGTCAGTTTTGGGATTGATTCATTGTGTGTGTGTGTGTGTGTGTGTGTGTGTGTGTGTGTGTGTGTGTGTGTGTGTATTTTGGTCCTCCCTGTGTGAGGCCTTCGAAAAGCGTGTCCATGGCAACACTGTGTAAGGGACTTGACTTTCTCTCTCTTTTAGGTGATGTACTTCAGCTCTCTCTTCCCGTATTTGGTGCTTTTCTGTTTCCTGGTGCGAGGTTTGATGCTGAAGGGAGCAGTGGATGGCATCGCTCACATGTTCACCCCTAAGGTGAGAGAAAAAGTAAAACAATGAAAATCTAGAACAGCGTTGCATCTGCAGGATTTGGGGGAACTTTCCCCATTAAAATAATATAATATGTAGTACTTTGCTAAGATTGTCCACAATGTAACTGTAGTGTGCTGGAGGGGAGTCTTGGTTCTTAATCTGATCACTCATTCACAGACTATTAGCACGACAGACATGTAACACAAGTGACACTTTGTCTTTGCAAGCTGCTCAGCTGTGAGTGGTTCATGTTTTTTGTTGCTTCCCCAGTAAGGCCATTCAAATCCACTCATACATAAATGTCATTTAACACAGTGTGTCCTGTGTTGGGTTGATGTCCCCCTCTGGTGGTGAACATCTTTAATACCAGAAGAAAAAAAAATCATTACATACTGTACGTTTAAAGATTGGAAATTCTTTGTTTTTAGGTTGAATGTAGTGATGGAAGTAGGTTGTATTCATATCATGTCAGATGACAGAAAGTAGTAACAACAGAGGGAGGGCTCAAGGGATTTAGAGTTTTTGGAATAAACTGAGATTAACTTTTGGCCTCCGGTTATGTCATGAAGCTGATGGTTCACATCATTATAATGCATTTTAAAGTAAACTCAAACAGTTCTGTTTCCTCACAAAACAAAACATTAATATCTTAATTAAGAGATAAGATTATATAATTGTTTTAATCTGCCTGTTTCCAATCACATAGTTTCCAAAAATGCCAAATGCTTCATTACAAGGGGGTTAACATTGAAAACATGAGAAACTTGAAATGACGAAAGACATGTATTTTTACATTTTAAGGGCCTGCTTGAAATAAATTATATTATTTCTCTCACAGTTAGCAGTAGTTTCTATCAAGTGTTCAAAGGGGCAGAATATATATAAATTGTTGTAAATAAACTACTTGAAGGCAGTATGTCAATGTCTAAGGGGTGTTTAGGAGGTTAAATGACAGAAAATATGACATTTCTCCTGTATTCTCTCTAGTTGGAAAAGATGTTGGAGCCGCAGGTGTGGAGAGAAGCAGCCACGCAGGTGTTCTTTGCTCTCGGTCTGGGCTTCGGAGGAGTTATCGCTTTCTCCAGCTACAACAAGAGAGAAAACAACTGCCACTTTGATGCAGCGTTGGTCTCTGTCATCAACTTTGTGACCTCCATCCTCGCTACTTTAGTTGTGTTTGCTGTCCTGGGATTCAAGGCGAACATCATGAACGAGAAGTGTGTTGTCGAGTAAGTGTGTTGTACTTTAACAAATGCTACCTGACTAATCCCTCTTTGGCAATCGTTTCATACTAAAACCTGCACTCACCAAAACATCCTTCTCCACATTTTCTATTTTCCTTGGCAGTAATGCAGAGAAGATTATTGGCTTCCTAAACACAGGTGTGCTGAGCAAAGAGCTCATCCCACCTCACATCAACTTCTCTCACCTGTCCACAGAGGACTACACGGAGATGTACGGCGTCATTAAGACGGTGAAGGAGGACATCTTCGACCAGCTGGGCCTGGACTCCTGCTTGCTGGAGGACGAGCTCAACAAGGTCAGAGTCGTAACATAGCTTCACTATAATTAATTCAACTGAAAGTGGGTGATTTCCCACATTAGATCACTCCTTTGTATTCAGCACCTCAGCTATCATTAGCCACCTTTGACCACCATCTTTGTTTCTACGTCCTCCAGGCGGTTCAGGGCACTGGTCTGGCGTTCATCGCTTTCACAGAGGCCATGACACATTTCCCTGCTAGCCCCTTCTGGTCCGTCATGTTCTTCTTCATGCTGATCAACTTGGGGCTGGGCAGCATGATCGGCACCATGACCGGCATCACCACGCCCATACTGGATGCTTTCAAGATCCGCAAAGAGATCCTGTGTGGTGAGCAGACTGTCTTTAATTTGACTCTCTTTAACTGGATGAACTTAAATATATGCGATACTCACAGGCTGTTTCTTCTTCTCTTTCTCAGTGGCTTGCTGTGTCATAGCCTTCCTGTTAGGCCTGCTGTTTGTGCAGCGCTCAGGGAACTACTTCGTCACCATGTTTGACGACTACTCCGCTGGTTTGCCTCTCACTGTGGTGGTGTTCCTGGAGAACATCTCTGTAGCATGGATCTACGGCACTGAGAGGTAATGCGGATAAATAGACTGAAGCCACCTAGGATATAAGTCATTATAAGAGAGCTTGTAGAAGTGTGCCGTGTCTGATCCATTTGTAAAAAGAGTGTTTTGAATGCTTTACAATTTATAGATGTGAAAACCATTGTTATGTGGGCAATGACACAAAATAATGATCATTCACACGTGTCACGAATCTGAATCTATCACTCTTGATTGTATGGTACATTTACATCCGTGACTTCAATAATGTAACACCAAACCATAATATTTGACCTTAACCTAAACAATTAATTAGTTTGTAGTGTTGTTTCTATTCTGAATGTTAACCAAATGTTTAAAAACGCATTCAGGTTGAATGATGATGGTGATGATGCAGTAGGACTCAGGAATCTAAACTATTGCCCCACTCTCTTTCACTTCCTTGCAGGTTCATGCAGGACCTGGAGGACATGCTTGGTTTCAGGCCGTACTCTTTCTATTACTACATGTGGAAGTACGTTTCTCCAGCCATTCTGGTGCTGCTCATCATCGCCACTGTCATTGAGATGGCCATCAGTCCTGCAGGATACAACGCCTGGGTAGAGGCTGAGGTGGGTGTTGTTCTGGTTTATCTGGATTTATACAAAGAATGAACAAATAAAGAGTTAAAACATGCTATTTTATTTTTTGCATGTTGTTGATTTCATCCTCTTGCCTCTGTACCTCTGTTGTTCTGTTCCAGGGAGCAGAACAATTCCACAGCTACCCTCCCTGGGCTTTAGCCATGGCCTACTCCCTCATCGTGGTGGCCATGCTGCCTTTACCCATCGTCTTCCTCCTCCGCCACTACAACCTGATCTCGGACGGCTCCAACAAACTGTCCGTCTCCTACCGTAAAGGCATGATGAAGGACATCTCTAACCTGGAAGAGCAGGATGAGCAGCGTTTCATCCTCGGCAAGAACCCCAGCGAGGCTCCTTCCCCGATGCCCGCCCCACGCCCTTACCTCGGCCCCGGCGGCACCCAGGAGATGACCAACACCAACTACGGCACCAGCACCAAGACAGGCTACCAGAACATCGGCTCGCCAGAGTCTGAGCTATGATCCACTGAGCTCAAACAACCTCCCGTCCATTAAAACCCCCAGCCTTGATGGAGAGAGGAAGAAAGGGAGCAACCAAGGAAGTCAAGAGGAAGAGAAAATCCACTGCCGGTTGTTGCAGCATTCATAACACCTTAACCTCCAGAGCTGAGTCCCTATCCCTCCTTTTCTGCCCTTCCGCCCCCCGCCTGAGATTCTTCCCCGCAGGAGCCGTAGTGCCGATTTCCTCTCAATCCCAGCTGTGATGAAGGGATCAAGGGAATGTGAGTTTGACCAGATATGACCACCTTTTTCATCTTTCAACGAAATACAGCGGCAGAGAGAGAGAGGGGAGGATGGATTTAGAAGGGTCCACCGCAGGCTTTGTTTTGTAATGAGCTCTGACTGAGGTTAAGGTGTGTGCGGCTCTAAAATGCTCTACGTTGTACTCAACAGCATGTTCACCAGTTTAGGAGAAGGATATTTTTGAGACAGTCAGATGTTCCTAGATCTAGGAGATCCTCATCTTGTTGATGTTCAGTTATAGCAGAGTGTTATTTGTGGGGTTAGGATGGAAGGAGACTCAGAAAAAAAACATATATTTTCATGATCTATATCAACGTATGAGAACATCTCTCATCCTGTAAACAAAAGGATAACAAATGCATTCAAAACAGTATGTAGTAAGTGATTCCGATAGTGTAAACAGTTTTACAAACACCTTGCATCTGAATTGTGCCTATCATGCATCAGCAATAATACCAGTCAAAGTAGGGTACTTTACGTCAAACTGTGGATCTCCTTCTATCCCTTCTTTCCCCACTGATGTAGAATACTGTATATACTTGTTGTCTAGTCTGAGATGTCCCTGTAAGTCGTGTATATAGTCTACACAGCAGTAGTACGAAACAAAGGGAAACTCTTCTTCTCTTCATTATACTCCCATGATCCCCAAATCACAGAAACACGCTATAATTGTTTAGCATCTCTGAGCCTTAAAACAGAGCAGCATTTCTCTTTTAAACAACCTCTTGTTTCCAACCGCATTGCACATCTATGTGCTGTTCCCGTCGTGGCTGGTCTAGGCAAAGCTTTTCCATTTGAATCAATCACTTGAATCAATTGTTTCCATTTGTATCAATGCCTTAGAAGGGCAGAGGTGACAGTGCACCAGCGAAGATGAGCAGAGCAGCCTCAAGCACGCCTGTCTGCATGTTGGAGAGGCATACATAGAATAACTGGATAATGTGAGTATTGTCTCTGTGTACATGCAGATGTGCGTGTTCAAGTGTGTGTGCGTCAGTCTGCCACTGAATGAGAGCTCCCGGTGACCCTGCCTCTTTAAAAATAGAGCTGCGTTACCCAGGGGAAGCCGTGGCAACGCACCATAGTTACAGATCCTCTTCTGATGTGCAAGAGGAGAAGAGGAGAGCAGACACCTTGCTTTGTCTGCTCCACCTGCTCGGTTGTTTGCTCAGCAATACACAGATGAGACAGTTTACTGTTGAGGTCGTACAAGAATATAAAGCATCTATGTTGTTAGTAAGAGGTTCACTGCCATGCCACGCTGTGGAGACATCATGTGAACCCTAAAAGGAGTATCCTGAGTTTAATTGTTGTACATTCCTCAAATTGTAACCACGACAGACATCATTTCATACGCACTAAAATGTACACTTTGATGTATTTTGTGAACTAAGGTGTGGAAACTTAAAGCCTTTTTTTAACGTAAATATCTTGTATGAAAATGTACGTTTTGGGGTTTAATGTGGAAATTGTGCAGTGATATAAATGTTTGGATTAAGTGGTAATACAAGGATGTCACCACTGGGTGTCTCTGCTGGCTAGTGGAGGATTCAATGACTCTCCATCTAGTGGCCCCTCCCTGACAACACCAATACAGAGACTGAACAGATGTAATGTGAAGCACAGTCAGTCACATTGTTTGGTGCCTGAACAGCCTCTCTGTTTTCTGTTCGCCTTATGCTTTTGTCAGTTTTTTTCTTCTCGATAATGTAGTGTGTTGAGTTTGGACCAATGTCTTGTCTCATTCACTTGAGCACTTTAATTAGTTAGAGACCCTGGAGTTGTCTGTTTAGTACAGGTTTGACAAAGGTTTTGTCATCACAATAATGCTGCCACAGAAGATGATTTAATCAGCAATATTTATTTAGAGAGAGAAAGAAGTCTGAATATCCATGAAAGGCTCAAATGTGTCGCAAGCCACTGTCAAAGACAGTTAGTTTCCTGTGTGTTTGTACGACAGATCTTTGAGAATTTACATTGTTTTTATGCATTATGTTTGAACAGCGTAGACGGGCATGTGTGTCTGGTGTGAATTTTGCCCTGTAATCAAACCAGTTCTGATTGATGCTTCCATGGCTTTGATAGGTCCTCCCTATTTTCCCCAATGCAAGTTTTGACCAATTCCTAAGCTGTTCTCTATATATGTGGTTGTGTGAATTCTTACATGCCTCTTACATCTGCTCAGGTTTTTAGGCACCTTAATTGTTCCTACTGTAGCTTTGTGTTTATTGAAGGTATGAATAGTTGAATTCATACCTTCATACCCCCTATAACGAACATTTAAACACAGTTTAAAGTCTAAAAATGCCAGATTATCCCCCCTTTTGTTTTGCGCAAATTCAGCAACTACTGCAATAACATGTTGAAAATAACAGATGTTTTTGGTCAAATGGCTTACGACATGAATGGCACAACAGGTGACGGCACCTGGAGCTTTGGATTACAGTTAAAGCACATTTATGGAAGCACAGGAAAGTGAGCACAAATTAGTTTCATGGCATGGTGAACAAGAGCCAGTTAATGATTACAAAAAAAAGTCTGTATGGGTGAAGTTGATGATGTAACTTGTAGATTATGTTAGTTATGGTCTGAATCCTGCTTCCTACAATGGGTTAATGGAGGATAAGTCTGCACATTTAATTGCACAGCCGTCCACAAGAAGCTAAAATGCACCACAAGTCTGTTTGATCTGCACAAAAAATACATGAGAAAACGTCTGATGTGAGAGCACAATCGAAACACAAGACATGATGCACAATTTGTCACATTTAGCCAAGGATTTTCCACTTCTCCACTCCAGGCACAGCAGGTCTTTGCTAAATGCTTTAAAAATACTCTGCACAGTGGAAACAAATATCAGCTCTGCTCAGTAATAAGATATTGGCCTTCAGAATTGATATTGCTATTTATCATTGAAATCAAAGACTCTAACTCCAGGGTCTCTTTGTCTTGTCCATGTGTCAGCTGTGTTGCATTATGTACTATAAAGCAACTTTTCCGGTTAACTCAGTTGAATAACAGTGATTAACTCATCAAAAATAAAGTAATAGTGTATTTATTTAACTGTGCATATAGTCTTTATG
This sequence comes from Notothenia coriiceps, assembly GCF_000735185.1. NCBI lineage: Eukaryota > Metazoa > Chordata > Actinopteri > Perciformes > Nototheniidae > Notothenia > Notothenia coriiceps. The sequence continues at coordinate 17,774 of NW_011341095.1, forward strand.
TGACAAAACCCAGTTATATTTATAGTATTTAAGATAATGTATTTAAACTGTACATATTGATGTACATTCTGATAAATTCACACTGAATATCTATAGAGTAACATGTGTATACTTGAGCTGTAAATAATAACTGTATATTTTTGAGATATTTTTTGATTTTTGTACTGTAGGTAATATTACTTTGCTGTCTGTTAGTATTTGGTGTTAGTGTACGGTTGTATCAAAATAGCTGAGCGACTGGGATTGTGTGTGAGTGTATGTGTATACGTGGGTGTATGTTTGTGTAATGTAGGTTTTTGGTGTTTAGGTGTGTGTTTCTTTTCTCCTCTCTCAGTGTTGTGTGCTGCTGATCTAATCCTGTTGTTACAGTGAACTGGGACCACTAATGTAAGCAATCTCTCTTCTGTGTTTCTCACTGGAACGGTGGCGGCTGCCAGCACAAAACTGAAGCCAATGTTTGACAATGAGACAGAAACTGATCTGTTTTGGGTGATGAGAGATGTACTGTACAAACATGTTGGAGCCAAAAGTTAAATTAAAATTATCACTTTTATTAAACAGTCCATGGTGTTTGACTTATTTATTCTGATGTACAGTATATGAAATAAATGAAAAGATGAGTTATTCAGTAAAACAGATTGGTAACACTTTATTTTAAGGTACACAAATTAACCATCAACTAGTTGTTAATTAACATGCATATTAGCAGTATATTGGCTCTTTATTAGTCATTATAAAACACTTATTAATGCCTTATTCTACATGACCATATTCTACAAGTAATACTCCATTAGTTGAGAGTTTTTCCGCAATAACCCTCTAATTAGCGCTTATTTATTAAGGAAGTTGTTGTACATGAGTTTTGGTCTTAATATGCTCTGCTCAATATGGGCCTAATAAGGCAGTAGTACCACAATAATAGTAGTTCTCCCATTATAACACTTAACAAATATGATCTGTTCTTATGTAACAACACATGAAACTATAGGTGTTAATTAAGTCTAAATAACTGAAAATTAGGTATTTCTATCTAAGAACATGTTCCCTATTTTAAAGTGAAGTCTTGTTCATAACCAATAAGCTAGTAGTTTGACTCTAATTAGGTATTTCTATCTAAGAACATGTTCCCTATTTTAAAGTGAAGTCTTGTTCATAACCAATAAGCAAGTAGTTTGACTCTAATTAGGTATTTCTATCTAAGAATATGTTTCCTATTTTAAAGTGAAGTCTGGTTCATAACCAATAAGCTAGTAGTTTGACTCTAATTGACCTGGGGCCTCATTTATAAAGGGATATGCGCTCAAAAAATGGCGTACGCCAGTTTCTACGCAATGTTTGCGATTTATAAAATACTAACTTGACGGGAAAACGTGCGGTCCTCCACGCAAACTCTAACCCATGCGTACGCACTAAGCACAAAAACGGGAGAGACGAGAAACTGCGACACCGTTGGCAGAAGGAAGAATGGAGAGAAATATGTGGATAATACCATAAATAAACCGTTACATCTCATTTATCATATATGAAGAATTCATTTTTCAAACATTGATTAAAGCCAATCTTAAAATGATTAAACAAACGCCTGTTTGCGACTCCTCAGTGCACACAAAAACATAACTTGGAGAAATAAATAAATACGGATATGTTATTTAAAACCACCTCGAATATGTTGTGTTAATGTTATGAAATGTTTTCTCATAAATGATGCGGTAAGCAAGAGGATAGAATTATGTCTAAACTGACGCCGTTTTGCATTTCTATGTTGTAGATACGAGCATGGTTCTATCACGTTTAATCGTGTTTTATGCCGTTTGCCAAGACTTGATAAGTCGCTCGTGAAACACAGGAGGTATGGAAACTAAGAACACCATATGTGGTAAATTGTACAGCTAATATAACANTTGTAACACTCGCGGGGCATAACACTGTGTGTCGTGTGTCGCTGGGGATCGTCTCCGCCTCACTTCACTGGACGCGACCAGTACAGTTAATGGTGAACACCGTCACAGACTGCTAGGCAGCCACTCGTACAGAACGGTCAAGCACCCACAGCGAACGCGCCAAAATAGAATCTCTGGCGCCGCCCTGAGCACTGACAATTTGTCGTGGGAGCGCCCGATTAAATTTACTCCAAAGGGAAGGAACCCCTGACAGAAAAGCGTTTGAGAACCACTGATCAGCAGCGAACGCACTTGTAGAACCGCACACACAGGTCCGACGGAGCACGTGACGACGGCACGTGACGGAGCACGGTAACATGAATGTGAACGCCAACGCAGAGAATGTGAGTAATGAGAAGTGCTTTTAAAGTTTTATTTGTTTAACATTAATAACAATTCCGGTGTCTTGAAATGAAGTGTGATTAGCTAACATTAACTATGATAGTGTTAAGGCAATACAGTGTTGTTTAATATACATATAAAAGAGATAAAAGACTATCTTTAAAGACTATCTTTTTTAAATTCTCCGTCACGTGCTCATTCATATGAACGTGCGTTGACCGTCACGTGCTCCGTCACGTGCCGCGGTCACGTGCGGACCTATGTGTGCGGTTTTACCTATTGGTTCTACAAGTGCGGTCCTGTAACTGCTGTCTCCGACCGACGCTTCTCATCAAGGGGGTGTTTCCTGTCCCCGGTACAAACACACTGCCTGAGGAAGGCTATGTGTATTTTTTTTGTCATTAACCTTTTTCGGACCACTTATTTATTTATTTTGGTGACGATCCGACCTCCATGCTGCTACTCTGGTTCAAACTGCATCCACCAAACAATATGTTTATATGACCTCCCCAAAATAACCAAAATCTGACACGGTGTGAGATGTCTTTTTTAGCTGTTCTGTCGTCATTTCCTGCTATCTTCTTCATAAAGTCAGTCAAAATGAATGAATGAATGGCCGTTTCTTTGACTATTTATAGGCAAATATGGGCGTTACGTGAAGCCCGCAAAAGTTGCACCGCATTTCGAGTTGATTGTGATTTATAAAGGGAAACCAGCGTAGGAAGTGCTCTATGCACTTTCCTCGCCGGTACGCAATGTTTGGTGAATCGGAAAATGTCGGAACATTTCTGTACCTATTTTTTGGATTTCTACTACGTAAGCAACCTACCCACGTGAATCCTAAGCACGGCGTTATAAATGAGGCCCCTGAACAGGTTCCCTATTCTAAAGTTGCCTCCTCTTCACACTTCGTAAATACATTATAGCACATAACTACTGAAATTAACCTCAATGAACAAAGTAGGCCCACGTTGAAATATCTGTTTTATTAATGAACCACTAAAGAGAGGTTCAGACACATACATGTACCAAAACATGTCAAGTTTCTCCAAGGCTGAGAGTGAGAACACATATGCAGCCTGTACTTTTTTAATAAAAACAGATTTTTAACAGAGTTTATGTATTTCTGATCACACTGTGTGACCTTCTTGGATGTTCTTACACAATAGGTGTACTGTTCTCTCTATGTGTTGTAGTTACAAGTTTAATCATCTCATACATGCAAGTGTAACATACACAGATCAACAAATAGGACAGCTAAGTGTAAACAAGGCAAATATAATGCTATGCTAACGCTACCGCGTATGCTAACGCTAGCGCGAATGCTAACGCATTTTCTCATTGTGTTTAAACATCTCCAAATGTCATCACATAAACACAATACATGTTACTAATCCTTACAGTGTAAGTGTAAGGCGTACACTTACACTTACAGTCATTACTTTTTGACGGACTTTACTTTTACTCTTCAGGTTGCATAGTGAAAATTAGTAACAGGTTCTTATTATACATCCATGGTCTACTGCCATGCTATTCAGTTCACTTTCTCCTACTTCCTGTACCCGGTCTAACCTTCAGTACACATTTCACAAAAATATAAATGTGCAAATATGAAACATAGCCTACAGGTCAATATCACCTTGCTATTGGTAGCTGAACGGTCAATAGGCCTACCCCAAAACATATTCTTAGAATAAATACCCAATTTTGAGTTATTTAGACACAATTAACACTTATAGTTAATGTCTTGTTACATAAGAATAGATCATATTTGTTAAGTGTTATAATGGCAGAATTACTATTCTTGTGGTAGCCTACTACTGCCTTATCATGCCCATATTGAGCAGAGCATACCAAAACTCATGTACAACAACTTCCTTACCTGCAATACATTAAGCACTAATTAGAGGATTATTGCGGACAAACTCTCAACTAATGGCTTATTACTTGCAGAATATGGTCATGTAGAATAAGGCATTAATAAGTGTTTTATAATGACTAATAAAGAGCCAATATAGCCTACTGCTAATATGCATGTTAAAGAGCAACTTGCAGGTTAGAGAGACCAGTGAATAAATGTGTAGGAAAATTATGAATACACTAGATTTTCCAAAAAATGTACAGAAATATACACTACAGTGACATCTGGCGTCGTTTTAGTAAGACATTTTCACTTCCGCATAAAAAAGCCTCCGCACGATACCTCCCGCACGTGACCTCCCACGTGTGACGTAACATGGGGGAGAGCGGCCGGTCTAACGTATGAATAAACATGGATCACAATGCTAGTTTTGACAAAGAAGAGGTTGAAAATATATATTCGAATGCATAATATTATGATTATAATTATGAGCCGGCTATGCGTCCAAGAGACCGGGAACAGCCAAGGATTAGAAAAAATAACGGCCATCGGAGAGAAATGGAGCTTTGGTGTGTGGAGAACCAGTGAAGAACAGAGCAGCTGTCTTGGTGAGTGACCGGCGTTAGCTACAGTTAATGTTAGCTAACGTCAGTCACATCACAACATTGTAAAGTTAGCAATGCTAACTTTACAATGTTGTGATGTGACTGACGTTAGCTAACATTAACTGTAGCTAACGCCGGTCACTCACCAAGACAGCTGCTCTGTTCTTCACTGGTNTTGAATTCTCCTATCCACTATCCCTTAACCCCGTGACGTTTCACTCAGAGGTCAAGGAATAGGAGATAGGGTTAGAATTTAGGAGCTGATTTTTAAACTATCCGAACGCAACCACGGTGTGATGTCTTTTTTAGCTGTTCTGTCGTCATTTGCTGCTATCTTCTTCATAAAGTCAGTCAAAATTAATGAATGAATGGGCTTTTCTTTGACTATGTATAGGCAAATGGGCGTTACGTGAAGCCCGCAAAAGCTTCACCGCATTTCGAGTCGATTGTGATTTATAAAGGGAAACCGGCGTAGGACGTGCCGTATGCACTTCCCTCGCTGGTACGCAATGTTTGGTGAATCGGAAAATGTCGGAACATTTCCGTACCTATTTTTTGGATTTCTACTACGTAAGCAACCTACCCACGTGAATCCTACGCACAGCGTTATAAATGAGGCCCCAGGAGTCTGTAAAAACTGGATATTTTCATACTTTTGGGACAAATTATGTTGAGCAAATGTGTCTCTTGCTTGACCCTGATGCCACTCCGTCCGTACCATCTGATTGCACTTGAATAGACCATATCAGCCACTGTAAGCAGCTGTAAAGAGCCAGCAGGTGAGCAGGCCCTCCCAGCTCAAAAGGATGATGATTTGTCCCTGTCGACAGTCCATAATAAGTCTGCGTTGCGATGGATGTGCGACGGTGTCGGGCTTTACTTTGGCAGAAGGCCCAGTTTGTGTCAGTGCTCAAAGAGCACACGGTGCAGTTTAGCTCGTGGTGGTTTGGTCGGCTGATGTGGAGCTGGAGTTCAAACCGCTGTAAGCCTCCAGACCACATTGCTGCGTCCATTTCCGACCAACTACTGCCACAGGGGGGGCGAAGACATCAGCCATTTAAACAATTTAGATGTAAAAAGATGTTAGGCGAAGCCGCATGCGTAAAGCACTCCAGAGACGGGGGCTGAAGTGCAATTATCAAAATTACTCCTATGGTTATTGAATTCCATTCAGTAATTGATTATCACTTTATCATTAAGAGTAAGCAAATAAAAGATCAAACTACACACAGAGGGCAATCATTTTTCAAAAGTCAGTAAAAAAAGTATTGTTTCTTTCACTTTTAATACAAGGGAATAACACTTGCATGAAATGCATATATGTACTATTTTAAACAATCATTTTGTCACATACGTCCTCTTTACTTGGAGTAACTTGCAAATAATTCACATTTATCCTCATGGTCAGATATTATATAATTGATCTCTTTCTGTGTGCCATAACCAGACTACATTACCCAACAACAACACAGTTTAAGTGTTGAAGCAGAATTTGTCGAGAGTTCTCCAGATCACAAACGTACTTTTCATGTCATGTCAGTTTAATAAAACTGTTGGTTACACTTTATATTAAGGTACACAAATTAACCATCAAGTAGTTGTTAATTAAAGAGCAACTTGCAGGTTTTTTTTTTACTACATTTATGCTCAACCTTCCCTGAAAATTACAATAAAAAATGTTAATGCAGGATTTGATATGTTTTACAAGACATAAGGGCAAGAATTCAGAGGAAAAGGAGCCGTTTTGAGCTCTGCTACTAAAAACTGCTTTTTTTTAACGTCATACGTCAAACGCGTCATATTACGTCACATGGGAGAGCAACTTTCTCGGACTCGTTCTCTGCCCAATCCGCGGTAGTAGTTTGTAGTTTGTTTGAGCGGTTGTGATTTAGTGAGCTGGTATTTTTTCGGTAATTTTACATTGCATTTCACCATTTGTAATCATGGTGAGCTTGTGTTTGTGCAGGTTGCACAAACTCCAGCCTGACAGGACATCGAGTCCACAGTTTCCCTCACGGGAAAAGGACCGGAGCTAGCTTTCGTTCCTGGGTGCGTTGTGCATCGCTGCTCTCTCGCTCTCCCCTCCGGTACACAGCACCGTAAGACGTAGTGTGGAGTTGCATTAGGTAACGCTGTGGTGGCTGTACTGCTCCAGCCGTCTACTTTGTGTTTGTTTCCCCCTGTCTGTGTTGTTTGTGTGGGCGTGGTGGCTGTCACTCCTGGCTCCCGGCGGCTCAACCTCCACTCACCTGCTGCAATCAGCTGTGCACCCTCCCCGACTACACACCTGCTTTCCATCAAGCCATTTACAACGGCATATCAACGGAGGCTCCACAACCTTTCTCCACCAGATCGTCAAGTATCAGCCGTATCTCGCGTCTCTCCTCCGGTACACAGCACCGTAGTGTGGAGTTGCATTAGGTAACGCGAGATACGGCTGATACTTGCGCATTCGTTTCTGTTATGGATCAGTATCAACAGCCCTGCCAGTAACGTTACTATATTATCAATGCTACTTTAGTTCTAGCCTGACAAGGCACAC
>NW_011341096.1:0-2203 GCF_000735185.1 Notothenia coriiceps
GCGGAACACCTTTTAAAATGTGTGTTTTCTGAATGGAGACCAGCTAAGCTAACGCAGTATATGCTCCGACCGTCCACACTCGCAACAACGGCCTACAGACATAAATAAACCAGCGACTGTATTCTCCATGACACAGACAGTCTGTGGTTTGGACTTGTTTAACTTTTGTCTAGTTTCTGAACAGATATGAGGAGCTATGAGGTCTAGGGCTAACAGCTAACGACTGATGTTGTTTTTGTGGTTCGCATTGAAGATGACGTCACGGCTCCGCCTACACTGCGTTGCTATAGTTACTGCCCCAGCTACTAAACTGTAATGGAAACGCAGCATAAAGTGAGCCTGGCTTACCAAGGCCTAACTATACCGTACTAAGCCGAGCAAGGCCCTGCAGTGGAAATGCGCCATAAGTGGATCAGACTTGCTCCCACTTGGCCTGTTTTTAAATCTCGTTTTAAAATCTACTTGTTCTCCCGTGCTTTTGCAGACCACGTATCAGTGTGTGTTTTCTAAATTGGGGTTTTCTATTTAGTTGTGTTTTTAAATGTTGTTACATCCAGTAGGAGGGTTTTCAGTCTGTGGCTATAAGTATGGTTTTATTGTCTCGTGCTTTTACATTAGTTTTGTCTAAATGTATCTATGCTGCTTTTATGTATTGATGTTCAGCACTTTGGTCAACTCTGTTTTTAAATGTATATAAATAAAGTTGATTGGAACACAGCATAAATCTCCTTCAAGGAAAAAGGCGCGGTCGCTATTGTAAACCCAACACACTCTTTCTGAATCGGACATGTTTGAAATGCATCTCTTCGCCCATGATAGCGTTTCCTCTCCAGTACTCGACATGATGTTCTTTCCCCACGCAGGCAATGCATCCCTGCTGAGGCAACAAACATCATCTCTAAAGGAGTGATGTCCAGATTGACAGCCATTGATCTCAGCAGCATCTTATAAGTGGCTGTGGAACGGGAGGAGGGAGAGAGGTGGGGGGGGTCTCTATACTGTGATCTACATTTTGTCCTTGAGAGGATCTTCCCAGGGTGCAACTGGGAATGGTAGGGGAGTATAAAGTGCAGGGTAATGATCCTGTCCATTCCCATTTATATCCTATGGTCCTTCCACTCTCCTTCACGAGATGCAGGACACGATCTAAAACCACCAGACTCACGGACACTTTCATCCCAGACTGTTCAACACCTGAACTTTTGAAAGTAGATTAGATTAGATGAGATTAGAATCTTTAATGACCACACAGCCAAACTGGTGGAAATCGTGTTCAGTGCAGATTATTACAGCTTGTTCCATACAATTCAACATACAGTAAACAGACAATAAAAAGTACAACACACAGCACAGGGCAAATACATACATCATGACATACATAAAGTTCAAGGTGTGGTGGATTGTGATTGTTCATTGGGGTTATTTAGAGTCCTTTTAGTGTCCGTATTGCAAAGGGGAAGAAGCTGTATTTGAAGCGGGCGGTTTTGGTGGACAGTGACCTGTAGCGCCTCCCTGAGTCGGGGACTTGAACCGGCGACGCTACGGCTCACAGTCCAAGCCCCTACTTACTGCCATAGATTTAGTCCCTAATTTTGCTCTCAAAGTGCACCAGATCGATGCATTTAACTTCATTTAAAAAAAAATCTTCTCAAACTCCCCTTGACTCCCATAGAGGAGGTGAGGTCCACCACCTGCCCACACCCCCTGTTTAATGGTCTCACCCACATTGAGGATGCTTCCTACGCCCATGTTATATTCCATGCGTCAAGTCAGGCAAATTGGGTCAAAATGTTATTGCATCAATGATCTGTGAACATTAAAATCACTAAATATATGCTGTAACTATTTTGCTCTACGCAACTCAAGGGCTCAGGTAATGTGATTACTATATGAATAATTGTCCAAAATAACATAAAATGCATAGGGTTTTTTGTTAAGTAACATACTTTCGTCGCCGGCCAGCCGATACATGACATGCATTAAGTGGGCCTGTCTGTCAATTAATCCCCGGGCCACTTTTCCACCCCAGTCCGCCCCTGGCGTTGCCCGTACATTTATGATTGGTTGAGACTAGATGGAGAGTAACCTTGGTTTAGACTTTGGCTCTCTCTCGTTGGTGCGCAGACTCAGATAGAGTCTCTTGGCAACACGACCTTCCAATCAGCATTCGGCCGGCCTGTGGAAGTCCCTCCCTACTCTGTCG
>NW_011341097.1:0-7470 GCF_000735185.1 Notothenia coriiceps
CATGTTGTCTGTGGATGTTTAATTGCTCTTTTTGCTGCTGTGTTTATTGTGTTTATTGTATTTTGTTACTCTGGCACAACAATTTCCTTCGGGATAAATAAATTCTTATCTTATCTTTCCCAAACTGGGATGAACTAAATGAGTCATTTAGAACATAATCCTTAGTTGGACGGTGCAGAATCACTGACAGTAGCACACAACTTCTGTTTTCATCTCTATAACCTAATTGAACTCATTTTTCCTTCATAAATGTCAAAAAAGGTGGTTATTAGCCTCTCAGATGAAGAATTGGTGCGTTTTCTGTGTTTAATATCATATTGTGCGCATCTTTGGACATTTTAAGACATCATCTTGGACTTTCAGGAGCTAGGATGGACATGTACTACACCAATGCTTCATTCATAATATATTCATTAGATGGACTGCACACACATTCCCTTTTAAGGTGGATTTTCCATCTATAGAACCTAGTTTGGGTCATTCATTCATTCATTCATTCATTCATTCATTCATGTCAGAAAATGCGGTTTCCAGCCTCTTGAATCTGGAGATTTGCTGCTTTTCTCTCTTTTATATCCTAATAAAGTCCTTAGACATTTGAGGAAACTTATACGAGCTGGGATGGACACTTAGTACACCAAATCATTAAGGTAAGTAATCGCAACATGGACCGCGCCAAATCAGTTTCAATGTGGATTTTCTTCCTACATAACCTCATTTAAGCAATTTTCATACATTCATGTAAAAAAAAAAAGATTGAGTTTTAAGCTCCTCAAATGTGAAGAATTGTCTCTTTTCCATGTTTGATATCATATTAAAGTGATTATGTTTCCACATTTTACAACATGTAATGCATCACCTGGGACTTTGAGGAGCTGGGGTGAACATGTATTACACCAAATGATTAATGAAGTGAATAATTGTTAGCTGAACTGAGCAAAATCCCTGAAAGTATCACACAAATGGACTTTAAATGTGAATTTCCCGTGTACCCCGCTTCAAGTCATTTATTATGCATTTAAGACAGAAAACGCTGTTCTCAGCCTCTCAAATCTGGAGAAAAATATATATCTTTGGACATAAGGCCATCATCACCTTGGACTTTTAGGCGCTGGGATGGACATGTACCACACCAGATGATTAATTAACACGATATTCATCACACGGGCTGCTCCAAATCAGTTTGAATCTGTATTGTCTTCCTACGTAACCAATTAAACACACCTGGAGAGGCTGCACATGTGTAATACAGATGTTAGTGTGCTTAAAGCATGATGGACGTGAGCCACCTGGGGACTCACAGAAATAGGGAAGACAAATTCTGATCCCGTGAATAAAATCAGACTTCCTGTTAGCAGCTGGGTGTAACACACTAAAGTGACTTCATGTATTTACCTTCAGGGACACAGAGGAGGGGTTATTTGTTCAACTGTGTGCAATGTATGCAGGATCTGCCTGTTGGGGGAGGATAGTATCAGTGTGACAGCCGTAACACACACATAGAGACACAGACACACACACACAATGAAATACCGGTTAATGAAACACTAAACCCTCTTACCTGGGGCAGAAGCAGGGACCCTTGTTCCAATGTTTCTCCAGCAGAACATCCACCTCCCTCCGCCCTGAGAGAAGCTTTCTGCAGCCTGTAATGTGTGTTTTAATATGTGTGTGTGTGTCTGACTGTATAGGCTACTTGTGCTCCATGCTCATTGTTCTGCACAGCTCCAGAGATCTGTGTCACTCTGCATTGAAATGCTGCAGCTGTTTGCAGGACAGCGTCACAAAAACAGCTGAGGTGCGTTCAGGAACATTGTCTGAGCAGCAGGAGGATATAATAGTAATCGTTATGTGTCTAATGTAAGAAAGAAATCCACTAGGGGTTCGTTAGTCCTCCTCACCGGGGCGGCTTCGGGCGGAGCTTACTTCTGTCTCCTTGGCAGATTGTGGTTGCTTTCTTTTAAATCATTTCTGTTTCTTTGGTGTGGAAAATAGTGCAGATGTAGAGACGAGAAGAAGAAGAAGAAAAGAAGACGCCTTCAGGTGCTCCTGTTCCGCCCCGGCTCCCCGTCTCTATGTAACAATGGAGGAAGAAATTCTTCCCTGTAGACGTATATATACTTACTGTGACGTCACCGGCATGCCTTGCGCCGGAGCATGCTGGGAAATGTAGTTCTTTTCTCTCCTTTCTTTCTTCTTTGTTCACGTTGTGCAAAAAATAAACGTTTAGATTGAGACAGCATGGTGACATAAACGATATTAATAAAAACCCAACTAAATCTGAGTTACTGTTTTTAACATTATTATTATTATTATTAGTCTTTTAAAGACAGTTTCCATGGCAACGTTACTGCAGGTGAGCCCTCAAATCTGTCCATCAAAAATAAACATCCTGATATACACCTGAACATCAGCAGGAGAGGACTCTTTAAAGTAGAGACACTACATACTGATATACACCTGAACATCAGCAGGAGAGGACTCTTTAAAGTAGAGACACTACATACTGATATACACCTGAACATCAGCAGGAGAGGACTCTTTAAAGTAGAGACACTACATACTGATATACACCTGAACATCAGCAGGAGAGGACTCTTTAAAGTAGAGACACACACTGATATACTGAACATCAGTAGGAGAGGACTCTTTAAAGAAGAGACACGACAAACTGATATACACCTGAACATCAGCAGGAGAGGACTCTTTAAAGCTGTGTGTAATCCATCCACCTTTGGATCTACAAGAAATGGGAGTTTTTGTCTTTTCTCACAGGATGTATTTCTACATTTTGTCCATAAAGCCATTTAAAATCTCAATAAAACGTTCATGTTTAAATAAACGATGCATTTTTCCAAAAGAGCTCAAGAAAATTTAGGATATTGTTTTTAAAAAAAATCACATTTATTTTCCTTCAAACATTATACATGGCGGGCGGTTCATTGGTCAGTGTTTTAATAATGCTGATGAGACAAATAACCAACAATTGGTGCTATTCATTCAATACTTGGAGTAAAAAAGGGACTGAATATAAACTAACTGTTCTCAGCAGCTCCATCACAGATTAATATTTGGAAGGGAAAAAACATCCAAAAGCTAGCGTGATGACGTAGAAATGTTAAAAATATTATTCTAATAAAAGATTCCTCTTGAAAGTTTAATGATCTATTTACAAATGAGCAGAAATTAGCATGATGAAATGTATTTGTGCTTATTAAGCCGTTAGAGATGGGAAGCAGATAAATCAATTAATACAATTAATACGATAATCGATTCATATTATTCAAATATTTGCTGATTAAAGCGTCTCAAATGTGATGATTGTATGCTTTTTCTTCATCATATCGGAGTATAAACGGAATATTCTGGACTTCTTTCTTTGTTTTATGACCTTTTGCAGAGAAATCGGTAAATAAAAAGCAGGTTATTCGATACAGAAAACAATCATTAGTTGCAGCGCTGATAGAGTGGTGCAGGAATGAGTCCGTGCTGTAGTTCTTTTATAGCCCAACATTAGCTTTTTACTTCAGAAATCATTAGGGATGCTCCGATCGATCGGCCCGTCGATCGTTATCGGCCGATATTCACTCTCGGCCGATCAATCGGTGATCTCTATAAATGCCGATCAGGAGAGCCGATCACATGGCGTAAAATGCATGACACTTTTCTCTGTGCTCGGCAAAACAAGCTCGTCAAAATGGCTTCACCAGTCTGGCAGTATTTTAAGGTGTCCGAAAAAGACAGTAAAATAGCGGAATGCAACGTGTGTGAAGCAGAAATCCTGCAGCTCCACCCGCTGTGACGGACCGGTGAGCGGAGCAACACACACTAAGAGTTAGACCTAACACACTTAGCTATTTGATCTACCTCTGGAACAAGCTACACTAGTTATACATATATTTATTCTTCACTGTTGGGTCACTCGTTACTGGATCAGCGTCAGCAGCGAGCTGCATGAGATACTGACAGGCTGTCAGGGGAGAGAGAGGGAGAGAGAGAGAGAGAGAGAGAGAGAGAAGAGAGAGAGAGGCTTCCGCTCATGTCTCCCGTGTTATTCTCCAAAGTTAATGTAAACTTGAATAATGTACTTCATTTGAATGTAATAATTATGTTGGTTGTTGTTCGTGGAAGCGCATCAGGTATTGAAAAATGAATCTGAACTTTTCGATCCGTTACGATTATAAACTTAATATAAAAATGAACCTCATTAACTGAGTTTTAAACATCACTTTAAATGGAAGATCCCCATAGCCCCAACCCACCCGATCCGACCGGACCCAAAATTCCCGATCGGAGCATCCCTAGAAATCATTAAGTGGTGTTAATATGTGGAGATTATCCTGCTGAACAAAACGTGTTAGTATCATAAACGTTTGTTTGACCCAGAGATTATTTACTGCAACAATCCAAAATTCCACTGAACCAGGGAGATGCTGCCTTCAGGGTCCAACAGACATCTCTGCACCACTCCATAGGTAACACATGCAGGTGATCACTAACACAGATGGTGTTTCATCATCATTCAGAGTTCATAACCAGGAGGTCCTGTGGGCGCTCCACTCTAATTACAAGGACCTATGAGTGTTTAGGAGTCTGGAAAGAGTATTTTCCCGCTCCACAGTAACAGTTAAAACCAAGAAAATACTTTGTTAGCATCAGCTTCCCTTAAAGTCCTTTATGTGATTGTGTGACCATGTTTCCTGCAGACTGGCATCAGAAATCAGCGATAACAGAGTTTTTTTGCTGCTTTTTCCCATATTTTGGTTGTTGTTTGAAGCACAGCTTTGGCACGGCTAACGTTGATTTCAGCAGCTGTAGTGCCGCTAACCTCGTTCATGACGAGCAGCGAGAAGAAAAGGAGAAGAGCGAGCGCTAAAAAGGGAGAAAGTGTGAGGAGGGGATCACTGCACAGTCACTACCTCAGGAGTCAGACAGTAAGGTCAAGTGAGGAGAGGGCGGGGCTTCAGATGTTTTCTCGAGGCGTCCTCCACTTATTCTTCTGCTTGCCAGCACTTGTCGAGTACAACAAAGTTTGATGATAGAAATGTACAGTACGGGTCCGCAGCACGTAGAAACTTCCGGATGCTAGCAATTAGCAAAATTAGCATAAGTTGCAGACAATAGCTAAACAATAATGGCTTGGTTGATTTGGACAATTTTGTTGTGGTTTCTAAGGTATATTGAGGATGTTGAATCAATTCCTGTCCCTTGTAGCATCAAAAATGTCAGTTATGAGTCCCCTATAATGAGAATAATAATAATAATAATACATGTGACTTGTATAGTGCTTTTCTAGAAACTCAAAGACGACCCAAAATTCATCAAATCACTCCTTTCGGACCACTTTCTGGTTAAAACTGCCATTTATGATCCAAAAAAATGTCAAAAACTGGTCCAACATACTCATAACCTCCAAAACCACTCAATCCAAAATCAGCCGAGTCGTTTTTTGAACTACTGTCTGGATATGCTAATTAACACAACTTATGCTAATTGTGCAAACTGTCCAACATATGCAGGTTAGCATCCGGCAGTTTCTATGTGCCGAGGACCCGTATTATACATTTTCGGGTTCACAACAGGACTCAATGAGCTGGCAGACAGACGTTATATTCCAGGAGCGTCGAGGAATGTGAAGGATTCATCTTTAATTCGGGATTAAAGAGCTCCTGCCTTCACTTCAGGATGATGTGGTAACCGTCATTCGAGTCATCTGGAAGGAAAAAAGGAAAAAGAAGGGGCGTTATGAATAGAAACCTCTAAATGAGAAAGCTCATCAAGCTTTAAATATAGAAATCAAATACCTTTCATGGTGTCCAGAACAAAACAGACTTCATCCTGGAAGTTCTGAATCATCTGTTAAAAGAGGAAATGGGTAGAAAGACGACATTTTGAGGGGTTTTCCGAACTTTTACATTGAGTTAGCTGTAATTTGGCCGTTCATGGTGTTTAATTGACAGATGTGTATCTTTCACTCTCAACATGTATGTATTTTACTTTTCATTTCTTTTTTATTTTCTATTTTGAGATGTTTATATTCTACGTTTGCTCATTTATTTTAACATTATGTGCAATACCGCATTTTAACATTCTGCTGTATCAAAGAAAAATCCAAATTTGGGAACAACAAAGACATCTTACCCAAACCCAAGAACTACAATTTTCAGTGCACTTAGATTCTGATCCTGAACACACCACCAGGGATTTCTTTTATTCCAACTACATCAAAGCATCAACTAAAATAACTGAGATATTTCACAAAATGTGACAATCAACGAGATTCATTTTCAAATCATGCTCAACAATATCTCATGCATGGTCAAATATATCACAGCTGCAATCAGGGTGCACAAATAATGTAATTAAAGTCTGGAAAATATTCAAATATGACCAGTTTTTCAATAGATTACCATTGTTTTTTGGCTGGTAAATGGAAGTGATTCAACAACTGATAATCTACAATAGTATAGACGGGGGTTATGGAGAGCCAACGGTTCAAATGAAATAAAGATATTTGCTTTCTCAGCCAATTTTGCATTTAAAATAATGCAAATTGTTCTATTGTTTTTCCTTAAAATTGGAGAATATTCTGTTGTTGTTGTTGTTGAGTGTAAATCCACAGGGGGTGTTAGTTACCTCGTCGCTGACCAGCACGTGGATGCCGGTGGGTCCCTGTTTGAAGATCTGATTGATTTGTCGTGGCGAGATGTTGAAGAGCTGAGCGATCTTCTCCGTCAGCTCCGAGGAAGTGAGCTCCTCCAGGTAAATAGCGTGATAAACTGCAGGAGGAACAAAAAGGTACAAAGAAAGGATTTAAAAGAGTTTCTACAAAGTAACATCTCTAGTGTTGATGCAAGTTAGTGGAATAGATACGGAGCTACAGCTGCTTAGCTTAGCATAAAGCCTGACAACTTCAGGCCTGGCTCTGTCCACAAGTAACAAAACCTGCACACCGGCACTTCAAAATTCAAATATGCAAGGCAAAGCAAAGCAAGTGTATTTATATAACACCTTTCAACACAAGGCAACTCAAAGTGTTTTACAAAAATAATGTATGTAATGTAAACAAATTTCTTGCCCTATTCTTCGGTTTTCTGTTTTTCGATAGGATCCCCGACTTCTATTATTAACACTTCGATAGGGTCCCCTACTCCTACGTGTTTTGAACACTTCTAACGGCCCGTCTACACTACAGGCATCGAAAATGCTTTCAACGCTTCGCCCATTCACTTGAATGGGGTGACGTAGAAGACATTTTTAATCTTCGCCTACGAACTGCCATTGTGGGGGAGCATGGCATGGCTTTTTGCAAGCATCAACGAGCATCTAATCGGCATCAGCCAATCAAAATCGCCGTTTATGCAAATCCCGCCAGTGCAAGCGCACGGCCCAATCAAACCGCGTGCAAGCTGGGAGAGCCAGACGCGGCGAGTTCATTTCCTCATATTCCAAACGAGATATTACGGTAAA
>NW_011341097.1:7635-10637 GCF_000735185.1 Notothenia coriiceps
ACATAAAACATAAAAAACATAAAACAGGGGGCATAAATGGAAGTGTAAGTGGGGGGGGGAGTGAGTTGTTGTTGGAAGGCGATGTTGAACAGATGAGTTTTAAGGGTTGATTTGAAGATGTTGAGAGAAGGGGGGTTGCGGATTCCTGCAGGGAGGGAGTTCCAGAGGGTGGGGGCAGCGACACTGAAGGCACGGTCCCCGAAGGTGCGGAGGCGTGAATGGGGAATGGAGAGCAGGCTGGAGTCTGAGGATCGAAGGGTGCGGGACGGGGGGTGGAGGAGATCTGTGAGGTACTGAGGGGAGAGGGCACGGAGGGACTTGAGGAGGAGGAGTTTGTAGGTGATGCGGGACTTGACCGGGAGCCAGTGGAGGTTGAAGAGAGTTGGGGTGATGTGCTGCCAGGGCTTGGTGCGTGTGAGAACCCTGGCAGCTGAGTTCTGTATGTACTGGAGCCTGTTAACTAGTGTCTGTACATATACTGTAACCTCATGCACTTGATCTACTCCGTGCAATTGGTTGGATATAACCTGCATTTTGTTGTGAGCAATGACAATAGAGTCGAATTGTATCTTTTTATTTTGTAACGTGTCTCCTAGCCGATCAAATCTCATTCATCTTGTCAAGAATTCAGAGTTTAATCTATACATGTTTCTCCAATAACATGCATGAACACCAGTCGAGTGTATTGCTCCTGATATTCTTTCCTTTCGTGAGTCATTTTGTCAACACTTCATTAAATACTAGAGTGAACGCTCTCATGTTTCTCCAATAACATGCATGAACATCAGTCCATTCTAAATACAATATATAACTTAAAAGTAGATAAACTTAGGTTGATCTGAGTTTGTGTCTTCATGGTGGATTATTTGAAGTGGCTCTGGAGAAAGCATCGTCTAAATGTAATGTTTAAAGACCACTGACCAAAGAAAGTGTTAGCAGCAGCGTCTCCGTTCTCGTGTTTGGGCTGCTGCTCTCTGGCCTGCTGAGACTCCTGACAGACGTACACCGTCAGCCTGGGACGCACCACCCTGCAGACAGAGAGGAAACAATCAATCAATCAATCAAGGTTTATTTATTTAGCCCAATATCACAAATTACACATTAGTCTCCAGGGGCTTTCCACCCTCTGTCCTTAGACCCTTGCAGGAAAAACCGCCCAAAGAAACTCCACGATTAACGGGGAATGAATATTTCAAGCCTCGAGGACGATCCCTCTTCCAGATCTAACAGAGGTGCAAACGAAGTTATGTGTGGAGATTAAAAAAACACAATATGTTACAAGATAGAGAATCTAAATGTTAGAAAATGTGTATATATATCTTCTCAAAAACCACGATTGGATCCGGGTGGATGTCAACAAACTTCCAGATGCCGCCCAAAAAGAAAAGTAGTAAGATGGGCGTGCGGCCGGACCACAGGTACGACTCGTGATCCGGACACAACCCGTACATATTGAAGGATATGAAGGACCCTCACCGTCCCTTCAGAGCGTTGAAGAGTCGGATCCCATCAGCCGGTCCACAGATCTGGATCACATCCTCTCTGGTCAGCTTCAGCAGGTCGGCTCCTGGTGAAGAAACAAGAGACTCCATTAGGAAAAGAAAACACTTCCTCTAAAACACGATATGGAGGGAGGATAAGGGAGGCGTGTGGCGCAGTGGAGTAGTGCGTTGGTGTTCGGATCAGGGGGGCACAGGTTCAAACCCCACTGCAGTCAGCATGTCGTTGTGTCCCTGAGACACTTCACCCCAAAGTGCTCCAGTGGGGACGTCCACAGTATTGAGTATGTCAGTCGCTTTGGATAAAAGTGTCTAACAAGTAATATGGAGAGAGCGTTGCAGGGTGGAACCAAGTGCAGGACACAAACAGTTAACATGAAGAAAACCTTTATTTAACGTTTAAATCCTGCGGCACAATAAAGCAGAATTCTCCCAACAAACAAGGATGTGAAAAAGTATTTTAATACAGAACTGATCACACGGATAGGTCTACACTTGGGGATGCTAAACTCAAGGGTAGCAGGTGAAATCATCCAGGTAATCAAATGGGAGAGACAGGAAGTAAAAACAGACACAACAAAATGTAAACTTGATAATAAACAGAAAACACTCACAGATAATAACCACACGTGAACACAATCTAATCCCACCACTGTGAAGGTTGCATGTCCTCTGTGTATTTTTGAAAACTTCGGCACAGCTCCTTCACTTGAAATACTCGTAAATTGTATATTATGTATTTTTTTGAGTAATAATAATAAATGGGATTTTTATAGCGCTTTTCCTAACGATCAGAGACGCTTTGCATAAAATCAGAACAGAAACACAAAACATGGAGTAGTCCTAATCCAAGTGGGAGTAAAATGGGGAACTCCTGATGTTCCTACTTTCTGTATTATTTCTGTATACTTTTATACATTTCTTCTTATTAAATTTGATTTGATTTATTTCGAATGTGTAAAACAATAATACAAAATAATAATAATAATAATGACAAACTTAAGCAGTGTCAAATTGATAAGCACAAATACTACTCACTCTAAATTATATATATATAAAAAAATGATCTCCTTAATTACACTTATTTAATCCCACCCTTTCTGCCAAAAACTAAATTATATATATAGTTATGTATTTTTTTTTTTACTTAAAGAAACACATTTTCATTGAATAACAAATAAAAACAACAAATAAATAAACAGATAAATAAACAAATTAAAAAACAAATACATAAAAGAGGTAAATGGTAATCCAGAAAAGATAAAATTACAAACCAAATAAATAAATAAAGCGTAAACACCCAGTTATGATTTAACAGTTTCTTCCTGTATCTTGTGAAAATCGTGTCCTTATACATTTAAAAAAAAAAAAAAAGTTTTACGTTAGGACATCTTCTTGTTTACGTTTCTGAGCAGGTGTTGCACCAGGTGTGTATTTCAGAGCCGTGTTTACCTGAGAAGTTGGTGAAGAGCCGACAGAAAGGGGAGAAGCGGTTTCTTAGAA
>NW_011341098.1:0-1891 GCF_000735185.1 Notothenia coriiceps
ATATCAGTATGTATTGTCTCTACTTTAAAGAGTCCTCTGCTGCTGATGTTCAGGTGTATATCAGTATGTAGTGTCTCTACTTTAAAGAGTCCTCTCCTGCTGATGTTCAGGTGTATATCAGTATGTAGTGTCTCTACTTTAAAGAGTCCTCTCCTGCTCATGTTCAGGTGTATATCAGTATGTAGTGTCTCTACTTTAAAGAGTCCTCTCCTGCTGATGTTCAGGTGTATATCAGTATGTAGTGTCTCTACTTTAAAGAGTCCTCTCCTGCTGATGTTCAGGTGTATATCAGTATGTAGTGTCTCTACTTTAAAGAGTCCTCTCCTGCTGATGTTCAGGTGTATATCAGTATGTAGTGTCTCTACTTTAAAGAGTCCTCTCCTGCTGATGTTCAGGTGTATATCAGTATGTAGTGTCTCTACTTTAAAGAGTCCTCTCCTGCTGATGTTCAGGCGTATATCAGTATGTAGTGTCTCTACTTTAAAGAGTCCTCTCCTGCTGATGTTCAGGTGTATATCAGTATGTAGTGTCTCTACTTTAAAGAGTCCTCTTCTGCTGATGTTCAGGCGTATATCAGTATGTAGTGTCTCTACTTTAAAGAGTCCTCTCTCTTTCATCTAAAGACTAAATCTAAAATAGCTGCCAAAATGAACAGTGACGCAGGGAGACGGGTGATTATCCTAAACGTGGCGTGCTTAATTAGATGGGATGCTGCATACATTGTGGACTGAGTGGACTCGTCGGGATATAAATACTAATTAAAAAAAACCTCGGATCGGAGGTTATGTTCAGCTCTTCAGGTCATTTGCATAGCCTTCATCTGGGGAAATGGGATTTAAAGGACCTCCTCCTCGTCTTCTTCACATTCACATGCTAACCAACTCCATTAAATTGACGCTTGTTGCACTCTTGATTTGGCATAATCTATTAAGGCCTCCTTTGATTTTGTTTTTCAATAAAAATGTCTGGATCAAGAGAGTCGGTGAGATGTGTGATCTTGAACGATGGATATTTAACAGCGTCTCACTTTGGGGGTAATTTGCATGAGAATATCTTCTTTCTTTTTTTTCGTGAACAAAGCTTTGGAAATAGCATGCCATATTTGATTAGATCCATAGATGTGAGGATCAAACTCGGCTGGTGTATTAATTACTGCAGGAACAAAGGCAGGAGTTTCTGTGTGAGGAGAATCCACAATTCACCTCCTCTGCTGCAGAAACATGGAGATAACACGCATTATTTATCGGTAAACTTTGAATATAAACATGTTTAAATATCTCAACTTCTCTTATGTGGATTGTCTTGAAATTTGGGCCAGACATTCATGGTTTCCAGAGGTTGAACCCTGGAGAATTTGAAGATCCCTTGACTTTTCCTTCCAGTAACACCGTGAGGTTTTGTGAAACGTCTCTAACATGCATTTCAATAAAGTCATGACAGAAAAAGTATCTGCAAAACATTCCCATCAGCCAGAGCTGTACTGAGTCCCAAACCCAGTGATGAGTCCCAAACCCAGTGATGAGTCCCAAACCCAGTACTGAGTCCCAAACCCAGTGATGAGTCCCAAACCCAGTACTGAGTCCCAAACCCAGTACTGAGTCCCAAAACCCAGTACTGAGTCCAAAACCCAGTTCCAAAACCCAGTACTGAGTCCCAAAACCCAGTACTGAATCCCAAACCCAGTAATGTGTCCCAAAACCCAGTAACGAGTCCCAAAACCCAGTCCCAAAACCCAGCTCCCAAAACCTAGTTCCAAAACCCAGTCCCAAAACCCAGTCTCAAAACCCAGCCCCAAAACCTAGTTCCAAAACCCAGTCCCAAAACCCAGTCTCAAAACCCAGCCCCAAAACCTAGTTCCAAAACCCAGTCTCAAAACCCAGCCCCAAAACCC
>NW_011341099.1:0-2911 GCF_000735185.1 Notothenia coriiceps
GCTAAATGAAATGTAATGCAATGCAACGCAATAAACGACCCTCTGTAACGTTTGCATTCAACGGGAGCACTAGAGGGCGAAAACTTTAAAAAGTAATTATAGGACGTATTAAGCGCTTGAACAAACAACATATTTGGTCGGAGGGGGAGAATAATTGGGCCTGAACAATCGGCCTATTTGGTCGTATGAGTTGGAGGACTTGTTGGGATTTTGGCAGGCAGTGAGTGCGGACCAATGATTGAACGATAACAAGAACTGCTCTCACCAAGTACGACTCGGTTCCCCTCGTTCGTACCAAAGAGCCGTTCAAAATAATCGGCTCGTTCGCGAACGACACATCACTACTCCTAATCACATTACCTGCTGGTCATTGGTCCAGACTCCAAAACAGGAAGTGACAGCATCCAAAGGGTTTTAAAGGACCATGTTGAGTAGAGCCCCTTTGGGCATTTAATTTGTTTTCAGTTGTGTTTATGACCATGTCATCATGTCTGTTTATCTTCTGTGAAATAAAATTAATGCAATGACAGGGTAAAGATGTCTCTGGCTTGTGTGTTCTCCTTAAATCGCTCGGCAAATCTTTCATGGTGCATTCACACCGGACAGAAAGCACATTTTTCGTTGGTCGCAATTACATTATTTCAATCAATCAATCAATCAATGTTTATTTATATAACCCAATATCACAAATGTTACATTTATCTCAGTGGACTTCACAGTTTACAGAATATCAGTATGACAATACGACACTCTCTGTCCTTAGACCCTCACATCGTACAAGGAAAAACTTCCGGAGAAAACACACAGTTTAAAGGGGGAAATGGGAGAAACCTCAGGGAGAGCAACAGAGGAGGGATCCCTCTCCACTGTATACAGTGTTCTTCAATTAAAAACTTTTCACACCAATTACGTTTTTAAAACTGAATTTGATGTAACGCCTGTAAAATGAAACATTTTATCAAGCCGGGTAGCGAAAACAAAACAGTCATACTGCTGAACATACGTCAAAATGAAGGAAATAGGCTGCATTACGTCTTATCGCTGACATATTCAGACACCCCACTGCATTATTCATTCCTGATATAATTCTCACCCATATGGACCACATTCCTACCGCCAGTTTTGGCAACGTGGATTATGCCGCTTTCCCATTGTGGCGGGAGCTGAGATGTTTCACTGGAAAATTAAGTGGCTGTGTCATTTGCGGAATATAAATGGAAGAACCCCAGAATAGAGAGGTCTTTCATCTTTCCTGATAAGACTGTCCTGATTACATCTAAATGTAGAGAAACATTTAGAGGACTATCAATCAAAGTAACCATGACAAAAGGGGGTGTGGATTGAAGGAATTATTCCCCAAAATGGTATCCCTGCCTTTAATTTCCTGTGACAGTACGCATTAGCTCTCATAAGCACCTCCCTGCCATTAGACTGGCAAATGATTATGGCTACTGCCTCCACCAGCAGCAGATACAGAGCTAATGTAGCGTTTTTCATGGTGTTTTTCGTCTCACATCCCGCCCCTGTGATGCGGCTTTTGCATCTCTGCTTCTTTTAAGTGTCTTTTTTAGACTTTTTCCACTCTATCAGATTCCATTCATTTTCCCTCTTCTGAACCTAATCTGCCTTCCCGGCCCTCAGGGCGAACCTTTAAAAAGCAGTTCGTCTTTTTAGTGTGCTCTCCTTGCTAAGTACAGTAACCGGTGTCAGTCAAGATTCAAACAAACTCGACGTTTGAGGATCCACGCACAAAGGCGAGGTCTGCTTGTGAGTGTTGTGGTGTGTTTGCTCTGGTCCTTTGCAGTCTCTGAGGGATGATAGGATTACATAGCAGGGTGAGAATACACTGTGTTTGTATGTGTTTGAGATAGAGACGGAAAAATGTCCTGCATGCTAAAGTTAAAATGTGTGAATATGTGAGGTATCTCTAAAATTGCAGGGAATACCAACTGAATAACATTTTGCATCATTGATTGTTTGTCCTAGTTTAAAACCCAATTGGACGCCTAATTAGGATCTTAGTATTTACTTTCTCCCACAATGACTGTCATTAACAGAAGGCCATTGCATTGTGACTCCGCCATTATGCATGTATGAGTGTTTACAATGCAGATGAGATGTCTTTTATCATCTAATTTACTCAGTATCTCAATTTATCACGGGTGCAAACTAATGGCCTCGATGATGGATTGCAGTAATACCGTGTCTATCACTAGGTCCTTAAGTCCTCTCACAGTGTATTGTGTTGGTTACCCTCCTCATCTATCTTCCCACATCCCAGCCCCCTACTGGGTGATTCACGGCACATTTTCCATGACCAGAGCCATACACTGTGTCATGTTTAATGGGTACTTGCTGCTGGTTTTGACGGGGGAACTGCAGAGAAAAGCACAGGCAGTGTGTTTGGTGGGTTTCGTCAAACAGTTCAATAGATTTGCCCAGATCCACGGGGAGTTTTTTCTCGTTTTTTTAATAACATGTGAAGAAATCCTTGGACATTGTCCCCCAGTGTATTGCCTCATGGACAACATGATAAAACTGCAGAAAACAGCGCCCACTGTGGTGAGATTCCTTCAGAAAGCAATAGATCTTAATACCTTACAAATCAAATCAAGTTTTATTTATATAGCACATTTTTTTAAATGATTTTTGGTCGAGCCAAAGTGCTGTGCTTGCAATAAAAACACTTTTCTACAATAGCAAACAGAAGACAATACATTACAACAGCAAAAATAAAAATCGGTGCAATGAGGCCAGAATTGGGGTGATGTGGTTACGCTTTTTATGGCCAGTGAGAAGACGTGCAGCTGCGTTCTGCACTAGCTGCAGGCGTCTAATTGACGCCTAGTCCAGTGGCGGATTTAGGATTGTAGGAGATCCGGGGCTTAGCCCAGGAGTTGTTGGTGGGGGG
>NW_011341100.1:0-3881 GCF_000735185.1 Notothenia coriiceps
ATGCATGATCTGTTTGGTATTTTGAGCAAAATACATCATAGACATGTTTTTTAATATATTTTTATATATCTGAGACCCATAATATATGCCTAGAAATAGTATAATAGGAAACCTTTAAGTTGTGTGCAGACCACCGACTTGTTAAAAATATAGATTTGAAACATTTAACAAATGAACTAAACACTGAGAAATTCCCACCATCTTAGAAAACAAAAACCAATAGATCTGAAGGTAAGATTGGTTGTATTTCAAAATGATATATCTTATATAAATTGTATATATTTAAAAAATCTATTGACGTTTTCTAGAATCTGAAGCTTTTTCAAGCTACTACATTTGAATAAGCCTTTTTTGATTTAGTCAAGTTTCGCATCCCTTTGTATTTTATCAGGAAAAACATTTCCCTTAAAATGTACAGCCTGTCTAATACTTTAAAGCTGCCAGCCGCATAGTTAAAAGGCCAATCAGTTTTGTAACAATATTAATTTGAGAAATTAATATAAATAGATAACATGAATAACTTAATTGTTTGAGATTAATTATTGATTAGAAATTCACATTTTGTGTTTCTTAAAAATCGTTTTTGATACAACCACCAGTGACCGCCAAAGGAAGGCCTTGTCATTGTACACATGGGCACATTATTCATTATTTCTCGTATTATCAACTAAAATTATATTTCCTAAATATGTCAGCCCCAAGCCTTCCAACCAAAGTGGTAAATCTAAAACAAAACAGGTCCTACACATATTTTCTAAAAATCTTCAATCATTCCCTTGGCACTTAAGTTTTTTTAAATGCCACTCAAACTGGAATACAAAGTTAATTTGTTTAGGACTATTTTCAGCCAAGGATTAATACACATTTGTTGATCTTGTGAGTATTTATGGTAGCCTCCACTGTGATGAGTTCAGTACCGGTGTTCATAGTAATAAAGGAACATGGTCCAGCAACAGTGTGGCGCAGGTTTTTGATAAATTGACAAGTCTTGTACTTGACTTCTTCTCATAGGAATTTATCCAAAAATAATAAGAAATAGAGTTGATAGCCAGGTGGGATCTTTGTCCACATTTTTCTGGCATAAAGCCGCTAGCAGGGTGCTGATTAGTTTAACGTTGAACCTTCACCATTACAACCAACTGAAAGACTATTGATCTCACACTTTGTATAAATAACCTTCAATCTGCCAGCCGTAGGGTGATGAGAGTGGTCCGCAGTCCGCGCCAAAAGTACCCTCAAAACACCCACCAGCAACATTGAGGGTCCGCCTGTTGATCTGCTCAAACAAACAAGCTTTTGTCTTTGTTATGACAGTTTCGGTCTCAAGACAAGCCCAAAAACAATCTTCTCCTTCAATTTCCACAGTGACAACGCTTTACTGAAAAGTTGAAATAGTTCCAACTTGTAGCACTCGGAGCGACTGTACAAGAACGTTGGACTTTGGAAACATAATGCTGGGGGCACCCTTTTGTATTATTGCAGTTGCATTCAATGGCATCTGCTCTCTCCTAATTGGAAACAATCTAAAAATAATGGTGGCATTTAGAAATAGGCTATGTGGACACAGGCCCTTGGCTCTTATCTTTAGGATCTTGTTCGTGTTCACATTACCGGTTCAGATTGTGCCTTTAATTTCCATGTTGTCTAGTGTCCTGACCTGTATACTTGTTTGCTACCGACCCTCCAGAGGTGAGTCCAGAGGAGGAGGAGGAGGGGGACCAGGATGTTGACCCTTTGAAGCGCTCTGGGATCCCGTTTGGCGGCCTGATCCACGACATCCGCCGGCGATACCCTCACTACGTCAGCGACCTGAAGGACTCCGTGGACATGCAGTGCCTCGCCGCCGTCATCTTCATCTACTTTGCTGCACTGTCGCCCACCATCACCTTCGGAGGCCTGCTGGGTAAACACACACTACCAGAAACAAGACATTTGGATACCATACCG
Organism: Notothenia coriiceps; assembly: GCF_000735185.1. Lineage (NCBI taxonomy): Eukaryota > Metazoa > Chordata > Actinopteri > Perciformes > Nototheniidae > Notothenia > Notothenia coriiceps. The sequence goes on from NW_011341100.1 coordinate 1,948, forward strand.
TTTATATACCTGTGCTCTGAAGGTGTGTTTGTGGTTGTTTTCACATACAGGTGAAAAAACAGAAGGCTTGATGGGAGTGACTGAGCTTATTGTGTCAACTGCAACTCTGGGAGTTATATTCTCACTGCTTGCTGGCCAGCCCCTCCTCATCATAGGGTTCTCTGGTCCGTTACTGGTGTTTGAAGAAGCCTACTTCAAGGTAATATACATTTGATACACAGTAACTAATGCATTGTGTATCACATACTCCAGTCTTTGTGTGATTTCTTATTTTGTTTGATCGAATAAAACTAAGGAAGCTCTGTGAGGAGAGTTCTAGCGATCCAATTTCCAAGTCTGATCAAAATAGTTTTCTCTCCTGTGTGAATAAAGTATAGTTGGTATAATGGGGTTTTGCCAGGATAATCTTCCAAGCTACTTACATGATTTCCTTTTTTTAATCTGTTAACCAGGTGGACAAAGAGTTGTTTGGGGGGGAAAAATCGTTTTGCTGGATACATTTGTGTTGTTGTAATAATCATTTTGACCACAAAAGGTAGAAGTTCACCAACACACATTAAACCATTCATGTTTTCTTCTTGGTGAGTTTACATTTCTTGCACTTAACAGAAGGAATCCATGCTGCACGTGAGCAAGTTGTCATTTATTTATTTTTGTTGGAAAACATGAATGCTTTTCGTCTTAATTAGAACACGGGTTGATGGAGCACAAACTATTTTTCCCAACTGTTTTCATAGTAAAGTAACTTGGATAAATGACCGGTTCTGCAGATTTTTTAAAGACCATACAAATATTATTCCGCCAAAACCTTTTTTCACCTGTTTCATAAACACAGTAGAGAAAACCATATATTTATTTTAAATGTATTTTATTTAAACTTTGTATTAAAGGTGGGGTAGGTAAGTTTGAGAAACCGGCTCGAGATACACTTTTTGTTATATAACATCCCGATAGCAATGAATATCTTAAAGGTGGGGTAGGTAAGTTTCAGAAACCGGCTCGAGTGCGCTAAAATTTGAAAGTACACAGCCAAAAAGAATCCGCCCCTTCCTTCAGATTTCCTTACAGAGCACCTCCTCCGCGAGAGCAGGCTGCAGTAACGTTACATATCAGGCAAAGCTAAACACATCTAGGTTAGCAATACTACACAGCCAAAGCAACTCCGATATTGACTCTGGTTTGACTTCTCCTAGTTTCCACTTTCTTTTTTTTCTTAATTTGCTCCGTTACATTTTTTCTTTTGCAACCAGTAGACAATGTTGAACCTAACTCTGCCATGGTGAAAGTGGCCGCCTGTTGCTGGCGAGTCATTGAAGTACTGCTGCAATGCACGCCCAATGACGGCACGCCCAATGAGGGCACGAGATACATTTGTGCGTGCACGAGATGGAAGGCTGACAGACAGGGCGGCAATCCAATCCAATTGGTTGTAGTTTTTACAGTATTAGAGGTTCCACAGATGACAGTTTTTTATGGATTTTTTGTCAAAGCACTTAAGATATTCATTGCTATCGGGATGTTAAGAGCATTCCATGGAATATAACAAAAAAGTGTATCTCGAGCCGGTTTCTGAAACTTACCTACCCCACCTTTAAATGCAGGCATTAAGTTACATGTTCACGTTCTGCTGCCACAATAAGTCGGTTTCTCCAGTGTAATGATAATAAAATGCTTAGTAAGTATTGGTAATAATATTAATAAAAACAACAACGTTTGGGTTCGTTCGTTTAATATGATGAACGTTAACCAGTAAGCTTCAATAATCAACTCCAGCTCAACAAACCATATTGCAATATCTACGTTAACGTTATTTACTGGAACCAACTGGAAATGTGAGATTCATATTTTTCAGATAGCCTACACAGATCTTATAGTGAGGTTAAACTCATACAGTACTCTGCTCTTCAACACTAATGTGACGCTAGCTGTCTGCA
>NW_011341101.1:0-4284 GCF_000735185.1 Notothenia coriiceps
ACCGTCGACAGGGGGTCGCCAGTCTCTGGCACTGTTATTTTGGGGGTCGCGGGCTGAAAAGTTTGGGAAACCCTGGTGTAGAGGACAGTTCAGCCTCTTGTGGCAGAAATAAATATTACCACAACAAACATGAACCGAAAGCCAATCGGACATAGAAAATAGACAGCACCGGTTGTGTCTCTTGCTCGCCCTGGGACTTCTGTACAAATGTATATTTCTTTGCCGACAATTATTTATATGAAGGGTGGAACTTTAAATCTATACAATTCTGTGAGTAGATCCAAGGGAAGTGACCATGCATACACACACACACACACACACACACACACACACACACACACACACACACACACACACACACACACACACACACACACACACACACACACACACACAGAGAGATAGATAAGAAATCAAAGCAGCGGGCAGATTTACAAGACACTGCAGATGGCCTTTAAAAATACTGCTGCATAAATGTTTATGCAGCTCTGTGCATGACGTGTGTGTGTGGGGGGGGCTAAATTCATGGCCGCCTATGAATCTGACGAAGCGTTTGCATTTTTTAGAGGGAGGCATTGTAATAGCTGTAAATGGTTGACGGTGTAAATCTGTCCCGCTCAGTGAGGCCAGCTGCTCTGATTGGTGCACTCTGGGAGTCTGAGTGAGTGGAGCATGTGTATACATGTATACATACTGATAAAAGGTTATGCACTTCATCTATCAGACACACTGCAAGCACAGAAGTCGTGTAAACCTACATTTGCCAAAAAAGTTCTAGATACCTTCAATGTTTGGAGTTCCTCAGAAATGTTCTTAGTTTTTGAGGTAATTTGACATATCATTTTTGATTAACTAGGTCTATTTTGTGGATTAAGTAAGCAGAAATTCAAAGCTAACATTTAACTAAAATTATTTAAGTTTTTTATTGATGCATGTGTCTATATGTCATCAAAATATTTTGCTGTGGTTTTGCTAATTTCTCCCAATATATCAAGCATAAACTTAGCATTGTTGGCAGTAAAAGCAAAGGAATCTTTACACTAAGAATCAAACCCTCTATTTTGATTTGGACTTTTCCTTTTTTGGATCTATCAACAGTTAGTTTTCCAAGGAAATAGATGTAGAAGAATGTGGCACATAAATTAGCTGACAAAATATGAACATTTGCCTAAACCTGGTTTAGCCCACTATTCAGTTGAACAGGTATAGAGAGGGCCGACGCTCCCAGCACCAACATGAGCTCCATCATCCCTGACCTCATCAAATATAGCTGCATGATCTCTAGATAAGGTAGTGTGTGTGTGTGTGCGTGGATATCCTGGCAGTACTGAACCCTCACCAGGCCACAGTGGTCATTCTTCCGGCCCTGTGCCCAGATGCTCTCTGAGCCGTGTGACTGTGCACGTGTCACTAAACCTCGGCCATTGGACTCAGACAGGGCCTGGGCGTGGGAGAGCAGCTCTGAAGAGAGGGTGGAGACTCCAGGAGCCATGCCTTTGTTTAGATACACACTGTAGCCCAGGAGACACACACACACACACACACACACACACACACACACACACACACACACAGGCAATATACCTCACCTCTAGTGACAGGCCCAGCCCTTTGTATATATTTCTGTATGTGGCCCTCAGTGAGAACAGTTTGGACGCCTCTGCTATACACCAACAATGACACACATGAGCACAGACTACAGTTAGAGCAGAAATCAAATCTGAGCTGACAGGAAATGCTCCATTTTAGTTTAATAACTAAAGCTCACACACTATCTGCTGAATTAAAAACAGAACAAATTAACCAAAGAAAGTGAAAACCATAAAGCAGATTTGACTTTTTATAGCGTAACTGTAAGGGAATACAGTTACCTTTTTGTGTCTATCCTAATCCTGTTACATGTAATCTTTTACTCCTAAAGCCCGACTACAGGAGAGGTGCAGTAGTATAAAGTGGAGTTACTTTCAGCGTGATTCCCTCCATCGTACTCCTTTTATAAACGTTTGCCTGTTGAATAAACTGTTGCTTTAATTTAAAGGGACAGTTATTCTCTATGTTGACGCGCTATTCATCAATTTATATTCTTTTGATGTGAGCTGCAGTGTTAGATATATCGGCAATGGGTGTGTCTGCCTTCTCTCCAATATTAAGGAGCTACTGTACTGTAGATGGTACTTGGCAGGTGATGCCAAAAGACTGCCAAAATAATACTAAAGAGCATGTCAAATTCAAGAATAAAACGAGATTTATAGTCACTGCTCCAGCGAGATATATGCGGGACATATTAAAACACAGATTAAAAGTTCTGACAGTTACGACCAGCAAGTAGCGCACACAGCTTCGGATCATCATGTAGATGACCAGGATTAATAAAGAAATAAAGAAATGAATAAAGTAGAATTATGATCAAATATATTTGATAAATATTACAGCATATACATAGAGACAGACCGTGATTATTGCACAGTGGGGATATGGGGGGTTATTTTTGTATGTTTAATGTCCTAATGGCCCATGGGAAGAAACTGTTTGTGAGTCTGGAGGTGCGGGCTTTCAGTGAACGGTAGCGCCGGCCCGAGGGCAGCAGGTCGAACTGATGACGGGCTGGGTGGGATGAGTCCTTCAGGATGGAACCGGTCCTCCTGAGGCAGCGAGAGCTGGTGATATCTTCCAGGGAGGGCAGAGGGCAGCCAATAATCCTCTGGGCCGTGTTAATGACCCTCTGCAGAGCCTTCCTGTCGGCAGCCGAGCACCCTGCATACCAAGCAGAGATGCAGTATGTGAGGACGCTCTCAACTGTAGAGCGATAGAAGGTCGCTTGTGATGTCTGTTTTCACAAATGTTGATGCAGTTATTTAAGATAAAACTCAGGCCTTGTTGTGAGCAGTATGATGTAGGAACTACTTTCTCTCTGCCAAACTACGCCTACCAACAGTATCACTGTGCAGAAGTATCACAGCGGAGTGGGACGTATGCATCTACCTTTATTATAAAGTAAGTTAGAGGGATATTTATACATTTTATTGAATGTATAATAATCCTCTGTCAGTTGAGCGTGTGATCCTAGCCTTTGCACTCAACATGTCGATGTATCGTTGGGCAAGTTGCCCCCCATGGCCAACTGTGTGTGAATGTTAGCTTGCTCTGTATGAATGAGGTGTGAAAGGGTGAATGACTTGTAGTATGTAAACTCTCTGAGGGGGTGTAAAGGCTGGATGAAGCACAATATAAATACAGTCCACTCTAGGTCACACATCCACCATTTACATTTTTGGTTTCACTTCTTATTTTTGTATCAAATATTATTTTTATATTGGTATTGAACATTCTAACTTTATCTGTATATCAAAACATGTATACATATACTTTTGTGTCTTTAATTTGATTTAATTCTAAAATATAGTAACTGTCATGAACTGTCTGAAACTCAGTAAGCTAGTGATATAGCTCAGCCCATTATTATTTTTCTTAAACCTGGCGCTGTCATGAGCCTCTATGAATAAAAACAGTAATAAAAGTCAAAAGCAATCTCAGCCCCGTCGTACTGCCTGCTGAACTGTAGGAAGCACAGCTGCATAGTGTGACGGGGATAAAACAGTGTCCTCTGGATGTAAGAGCCAGAAAGCAGCAGGAGCCCTCGGCTCAGCTCAGGCCGCCCAGAGCCAGGATTAAACCCCACGTCAAACAACTGAGAGGTGGGATAAATATTATAACCTGCAGGGCACAGGAGAAGGAGAGAGGGCAGTGTGGGACAGCAACAGGGAAGTATTAAAGGTGAAGAAATCAGAATTCCTTTTAACATTACATTGTTACAGCAAAGTATAGAATAGTAAAAAGTATTATAATTTAAAGAAGTAAACATTCAGGTAGATAAGTTAAGTGTGATCGGGACATCCCTAATTATAGGTAGAAGAGCAACAGTTTATGGCGAGTACGGCAAATACAAGTTGTAACAAGCAGCAGTGCTGAGCAAAGTGACTAGAACGCAACCACACACTTGTAAAAAAACCACACTTTATAAAGTCAGGCAACACTAACCAGGCTTCGTGTGATTCTGTTTATTTGTACCTTACTTTGACCATCCGGTCACTGTTATTGGTCATTGTGGAGAGAGGCAGACGTTTTGTTTTGTATAGCAGCTATCGGATGGAATCAATACATGGGCTGCACAGGTTGTCGTGTCCGACTATCACAAGTAGAATCATAATAAAAATACGCCGGTAAAATGTGCCTATAGAAAACGGTTTATGCCACAATAGGATAGCAATAGCAAGTAGTCAGTTT
>NW_011341102.1:0-30237 GCF_000735185.1 Notothenia coriiceps
CTTCCGTTGGGTCGCTTGAAAACAAATATCGCAAATCGAATCGCGATATCTGTCTGAAAAATCTCAATTAGATTATTTCCCCAAATCGTGCAGCCCTATTAAACGGTGAGGATTAAAGAAAACGCTGTGAGCAGGAGAGGTTAGAAGCTATGGCTTATGATATGACCTCCCCTATTAGTGTCAAATATCAATACAAAAAACTATAGACTTGCGTTACAATGAAATCCATTAAATTCTAGATATTACTGCAATTAAAGTCCCTTTTAGTGTAAATAAAGCTATCAAGCAGTGAGCGTGTGATGTCCTGTTCAGATGATGTCAAATCCAACGGGATGCCATAAATATAGTACACAGAATCACACTACACACCTACGCAATGATTACATTCAGGCAGACTGTAGAATACAACCTCTTTGGACAATTTATATACTTATTGAAAACAAGCTACAAAATGTAATACTTTGGAAAATGCCTTTAAATATTTTGTAATACTTTTTAATAGCCTTCATTTTCGCTAAATTGATTTATCAACTTTTAATACTTTTTAAGACCCCGCGGAAACCCTGATTTTATGCACTATTACTGTACAGATGTACTTACCGAGCAGGGTGCTGGTGTGTCTAAAGGCTCTGACCTGCGAGTCGGACAGGCCGGTGAGCAGAGCCAGCAGGGAGGGGAACAGGTACTCGTCAAAAATAAGGCTGTTCCTACAGGAGCGCACCAGAACCCGAGTGAACTCGCACAGGCTGGCTTTGAAACGCCTCATCTCAGGGCCTGGAGTACACAGAGGGTAGTTCACTGAGTCCTGGAGGAAGACAGAAAAAACAGAAAGCGAAAATATCTTACACTTTTCTCACCATAGCTATTTGAGGCAGAGGTTTGCTATAAGGACAATTTAGTGGCAAACCGGAGTAATTAACTCATTAATGTGTCCATTTATCAGCATGAGATTTTAATTGGTGTGTTCAATCACACTGTACTCGTCCTTGGGATAACAATATCCTGGGATATAGAGGTTGTTGATTTCTCAGCAAATTGCAGTTGAGACTGGATGAGAAACATTGTGATGAACTAGATTTGAACCCGCAGGTCTGGGAGAATAACCTTTATCTTCTAGTAAGTACTGAAACAAATCTTAATTATCTTACCTCATTAAACTCTTTGGTTAGCATGCCGATGATCTCAGCGTTCTGCATGCTGTCAAACATCTCTCTGCTCACCACACCTGTACACAAGTATTCCACACAAGAGAGATAAACACATTAACATAGATAAAGGTAGCAATGAAATCATTCTGGTTCTCCTAAAAAATTAAATGGCATGACTTATTTTCAATTTATTTTACTCTCACAAAATATTGACATATTGCATTGTCAATGGACAGAGGATTAACACAGCACCTAGACATAGCATCGTTACCGCATTGGGAGATCGATAGTTGAGTGCTGATCATTGCCTGAGCTTAAAATTGGAAAGATAATCTCCTGAACTCTGACTACCACCCCCCCATCGCCTGGGCTCCCTCTTGACCTCTGACCTTTGCATCCGCAGGACTGAACAATGAAGTTGATGAGCACCAGCAGCCCAGCCTCTCGGCTCTGCTTGTAGCTGTCCAGCCACTCGTCCACCACCGTCTTCAGATTGACAAGGAGAAAGCAGCCAATGAGAACGCTGGGTTTAGATCAAAGGATGGATGAATCATATAACAATATATAATTCAATACAATTATGGATTTCAGCCTCTTCGTGACAATGGCCTTGTTTTTCTCAGTCACATATGTGGGTATAACCTAAAGTTCTCTCCACTTGTATTCGTGCTCATGTTTTTTGGCAACAATGACACCAATACAAATGAATGGACACTACCTAAGAAACTGCTGTAGGGCTTCAAATAACAATTATTTGTATTATTGAATAATCCACAGATTCTTTTTGGTAAATAAAATGTGAGAAATGTGTAAAAAATGTCCATCTCTAAGTCTAAGATGATTTGTTTAGAGGTCTTGTTTTGTCAGTCAAAAACCCAAATATATTAAGTGTAATATGTGTTTAAAAAAAGATAAAAGCTGGAAATCTACATATTTGAGAGGCGGAAAACAGTGGATTGGAAAATGTATTAGTTGACTACATTTTGCAACTCGAATCTGCTTTGAATACTGTCAGTATAATTCAAAAATATTTATAAAAATATATATAAAAAAGGAAGGGGGGAGGAGAATATTGACAAAAAGAACTGAGAAACCTTTCCGTAACAGACTATAATGTTGTGAAATGCAGACTTGCTGAATGTGTTGTCTTCACCTAGAAATACCATCTGCAGTGTGCTGCCTTTCTACACTGTAGTGACAGACTCTTTTTATTACTGCTCACCACTCTTTTTTGTCTTCCTATTGCTATGTGATCCTTTTTGTGTAGTCTTTAACCAGAAGAGACTGGGACCAGAACAACAAAGGTTGGGATGGACGCATGCTGTCAATCATTGACTACACATCCCAGTGAAAGCACTCCTTCCTCTTTGCGTATCAAAGCTAATTCTGTAGGGTCAGATCAGTCAGCCACTGACAGCAGATGAAAATCTCTGTCATTGTTGCTTTAAAGCCTTGTTTCTCTTCTCATTACACATGGCTCCTTCAGCACCTACATCCCTGCATGTGTTTATCTCTATAAACCCTTCCCCCTTTTGCTCTTCAGCTGAAGGTTTGCTCACCACCATGGCACTCTTTCCAGAGCGGACAGCATCATAGATATCCTTTGCACTAATTCCCTGGTTCCCCTGCTTGGATCTCCCTCGGGACTGCTGCAGCAGGGGGGGGGTTGGAGGGGTGGGGATGGAGCTGCTAGTGCTACTGAGGCTGGACCCCCTCAATGCAGCTCTATGCCTGGGTCTCTTGGGTGGCTTTAGATGAAAGAAAAGGGAGGGCAGCTCAGCAGAGGATTTGAGGTGAATTGATGTTGTCAACTGAATTAGTCGCAGCCATGGTAAGATAAGGTACAGGCTTACCACAGCTATTACAACTCTGGATAGGCTTTTTTTAAGAACGGAAAGATAATCGACAATGATGCAATTTAATTAATAACAAATGTATATTCGCCCTTATCTACTCCATTGTGAATAATGTAAACTATAGGTTTGTAAATGAGAGTAAAGTAGTTTGAGAGAGAACAACATAATTTACCTTTGGACCAGTCACTGCCTGTTTTTTCCGCTTTGTGGATTTTAATGTCGCCTCGTAGTCACTGCCAGAATCTGAGAAGTTGTCTATCTCGTCAAGACTAACAGACAAGAAAACAGAATGAATACATTCCTCCAGCATAAACAAATATTGAAGGTTAACAAAAATACAAAGCCGGACAGGCATTCGGATACACATGTTGATAATTTGAGCTCAGAAGTTTGTATTTGTTCTCCTTACATTACTGTAGCACTCTGCTTCTGTGGCCAACAGTAGAATAACTTAGGAGACTCCCAGTGTACCTCAATATGTTATCATCATTGTATTTACTCCATTTAACTGTGTTCCTTCAAACTACTTTTTCATAGTTTTATTCCAGCACTTTTAACTGGCTATTTGTTAGCTGTTATAGGTGCACACATATTGCTGGGGCAGTGAAAATGAACTAATATGTCAGGTCTGTGGATATTATCAATGAGGCAATTATAGATGACAAGCTTTATTATTGTATATAGAGGAAACATAATTGGATATATATACTTGAGTTGTGGCTGTGAAGCAGAAAATGTTGATTTTAACAACTCTTTATTCAATTATAGCAGATTGTTACTGTGCTGTTCATTTGTGTGCATTTTCTTATTAGAAATATATGTATGCAGGATAAATGATAAATATCCTAAATTAAATATCCAAAACTGATTAAGTTTGACTTAGTCACTAAAGTATTGAGTGGCCATTCAGGTGGCAAAAGGAACCATCTAGGCGTGTCTGTCTTTACCTTTCAAATGAGGAGTCTCCAGCTGCCATTTTCAGTGATTGGTATAGATCTACAGGTAGGTTGATCTTTGCAGTGACAGTTACTGTAGGGGAGAAGATAAGAAAGTGGTTACAAGACTAGTAAGCTAACTTTACTCCTTACCCAATAGATAATACCTAGCATTGGCTAAGCTAACGATGAACGTAGCATTAGCTAAGATGACATTAGCTAGTTAGTTAAAGGACTTGCAACCGCAATTCTAACTAGCTTAAATATATCTTTTGTCGACCGACATTAATTAAATTAGACAAAAATATACTGGCTAATGAAGGAAATGTCCGATTATTCTTTATGAGTTTCTAACGGACAAGACGCATTAGCAGACGATCCCTTAGCTTCAAAACAGAAAAGGTAAGCTTCCAAGACGTGTAGCCAGCTAGCTACTACAGCGACACATATTAATCGAATAATTACTTACTAGTTACGGCGTTTTAAGTAATGATTTTTTAAATAATTGATCAGTTTGTTCCAATCTTTGAGGATTTAGCGTGAATTATTCTGTCCTCAGTAGATTCAAGGGCGCGTAAAAGTACGCAAAATGATTATCTTTGCTGATTGGCCAGCGCCTCCTTAGATCTGAAGGTGATTGGTCCCTACAGAAGGTCACTGGATGATCATTGGTCACTCAAAACAAGTAGTTATTCTGCTTCGTAGACGGCAACACACCCGGCGGTAACGTAAATGTGACTATCTCCATGAAATTCATAAAAACTGAATTAATTTGAAAATGATATAATAAAATCAAACTATATATTTAATTATTGCTAAATAAGTATAATTATACGCATTTTACAATATAGGATGTAATTTGGCTTTACACTCTTAAAGGACATTTCTTTTACACGTTTCTTTATTTACTGTCTATATTCTTGCAGTCTGTCTGCTCTGTGTTTGTCTGTTGTCTGTCTGTCCAGTTTGTAGGACCCTGAGGTGTGTCTCAGCTGCTCGCCGCCCCTCCACCGCGGGCTCCTCAGTCCTCACCCTCTCTCCCCTGTTGGTCCTCCTATGCACGGCCCATTGTTCTGGGTTTGATAGGCTTAACCACCATGGTCAAACCAGCTGGAGTAACACACAACTTCTGGTACGAACCTTTAAAATAAAAATGCCTTTGCCTAAAATTGTTTTTTTTTGTAGAAAAAGCAGATACATTCGAAACTTCAAATACTGAAAATACTAACGAATATTATACTTTAAATTATTATTTCATTTCCCCCCCTGTTGAACTGTAAGACCAAATGTGCACTGGATAGTAGTGCTTTGTTGTGGGCTATATTGTCACCAAGCAACACCTATGTCAAACTGTTTACCATTAGGAGAAACCATTTCAATACCGTCTATTTACTGCATTTTTTAGAATTGCCATAGGCAAAACACTTTTATTATAGGCTCCTATACAAGAAAATTCAAACAAAAGACCAATTGTTGATATTTTAGAAAGTCTCTAGGAGGACAGTTAACAGAAAGCCAAACATTAACTTGGGCTATAGTGACTATTCTTGGTTATGGAGAGCCTTATCTTTACACAACTATAGTAGACTGTGGTCGCAATGTCCACCCCTAGCCTTACATTAGATTCTACAAAAATAAAAGTCTATTTGAACAGAATGTTGTGATTTTTGAGATTATATGTTGATAATCATGCAATGCAAAATCTATACAAAATTACATATTAGGAGGCTTTTTTCGGACTGCTCATTTATTTATTATGGCACCTTACTGTAATTCTCTTTATTTTTAATTACATTTCACCAAATGTATATGTCATTTATAAAAAACAACAACTCTTAAACATGTTTTTATATTTCTTTTAAATACATGTCTTTTATATAATATACATGTTATGATGTTTTTTTATGGCATAAAAAAAAACCTTGTAAAAAACATTAAAATAGCTTTATTTTGAAAACAGGCCCTTTTCCGGTATCGTGCTGCCAGCCCTGCCCTCTTGACAGAGTGAGTGAGCTGGATGAGTCTGAGCGACGGGAGTGCCCCATTCACACTCCCTTTACATTTACGTACAACAGAGGATCTCCCAGGAAGGACTGTAAATTAACTGGACACGGTGCATGGAGACATATGTGTGATGTAAAAATCAGCCCGGATGCATCTGTTCATTGCACTTATCGGGGAAAACTATGACTCTTTTAAACGACTGAGGATTTGGGATACCGTTTTTACTTTTGCGTGCATCCAAACCGCCCATTCATTCTTTTTTAAAAGGTGCTGCACCCGTCTGGTTTTATTTAAAGCCGCCCTCTCCCCTGCTGTCTTTTTCTACGTCCTGTGGTGAAGATGGATACCCGCTCTTCTTCCTCCAGGTACCCGCTTCTGGTGCTTCTGTGTGCGGTGTGTTCGCTGTCGGGGAGCCGGAGTCCCGTGGCTTCTGCCGGGAGGAGCTGCGCCGACACCCGGCAGGTGTACGCGGAGAAGGGCTACAGCACAGGCACCGCTCCGGTGACTCAAATCTCCGGTAAGACTGCATCTACCCTGCAGTGGGATGAACCACACACTTTTTAGAGAAGAGGCTCATGCAGAACCGTCCCATGATCCATAAGAAAATAAGTGACTAATTCAAGTTTTGATTCAAATGTAAGATACATGTCGCAGCAAAATGCTCTTGTTTGTCATGACATGCATACAAACACCATTATGCACATCGAGGTCATATGAACTCGCTGCTCACCACCACAAATTATTTATCATGGGAACATCATAGCAAAAAACTAGGTTATCTTTAAATAAAATACCTAAAGTCACGATAGAAAAGTAATATCTAAAAGTACAAGGTTGCACACAACTCACTTATATCCACCAGAGACATAATGTGGGAATATCAATGGTGAGGTTTCCTCCAGAGAAACAATACCGGGTGGTTTAAAACAAATTACACCCCCCCCCTCCTCCTCCTCCTCCCCCTGGTGCTGTTTAAATAGGATGATTAAGGGGATGAGCAATTTGCCAACACCGGTGCAACAAAGAACCTCGCCCCTAATTAGTCTTTGCCTACTGGGCCAATGTTAAATCCCTGCATATACCCATAGGCTCTGTGTACTGGAGATAATCTTATCTGCTAAATTGAACCATATCACATGGATTAATATCTGTGGGTTTTGGATAATTTAAAGTTTTGGTTAGAGGCAGGGATACAGGAAAGATGGGAAGTAAGGGAACATTTGGTTAAATATTGATGTCTGACCAAGTGAGGGATCAAATGTTGGAGAACATGAGTGGCTAAATATGTGTCAGGAAGTTCAGCCTTGCATTTAAATCAGTGAGAGAATAACATTGTGTGTGTGTTTAACCCTTAGACAGACTTGGACCTTTCCCTAAATAAATTGTTAAATGTTTGAGTAATTGTAGTGTGTGGATCTCTGGTGTGTGAGGATTTATTTTGTAGCAATTTATCTGTGTGTGTGTGAGAGTCAGTGAGACAACTGCAATATTGATTGAGTGTGTGAGTGTGTGTGTTATCTCTGCCTGAGTCTTGGCTCCCTGTCCCGTGGGCCAGGGGAGCAGATGGCCGGGAGAGCGAAGGAGGAAGAGAAGCAGTTTAGAAATGGAAATAGAGGGATGAGAGAGGGGCTAATAGTGAGACACACAGAGAGAACAAAAGAGGCAGAGGGGGACATCAGCGAGGGTGGAGTTGGGAGACTTTCCCCTGTATTAACAGCAGCAATATTCATGTTAGATGTTAAATTATACAGACAAAGAATTCAAACCATTTCCACATTCAGAGCGCTGTTTTTTTTTGTTGTCTGTCTGTCTCCCCTGCTTTTCGTTTGCATATCATTACCTCTGACATATCAAAGAGCCAACCTGAGTTGACAAAGAAAGACAGATTGAAGCTGAATAATTCATGCAGGGAAATTAAAATTATCTATCACATCCTTATCTTTGATAGGATTTCCCCTCGGTAACTGAACAGACTGATGATTGGAGGAATTTGGTTTTCCATTAAAACATCTGCTTTAACCTGATAAAAGATACTGATGTCATTGAAAAAGGGGCTTTGTTTTCATTAAAATGTGAATTATGATTTTTTTTTAATAGAAGCTTTTAGCCATAAATGCAACCCAAAGTGCGTTACAGAAACACAACAATAGAATATCTTGTGTTTAAGCCAAATACATTTTCTCCACTTATGTTCTGACCTTCTTCCCTGGCCTTGTGTAGGTGAGCACCTGCGGCTCTGTCCTCAAGACTACACCTGCTGCTCCAGTCAGATGGAGGAAACGCTGGCCCTGCAGAGCGAGAGGGATTTCTTAAAAGCCGTCGAGGAGAACAGCCAGTTCCTTTTGACTACTTTTACCCAGAGACACCGCAGGTTTGACGGTGAGAGGCTGACTCAGAAGCAGTTATTCTTTATGGTCATATTATCTGTTTTTAAATGTAGTCTAAGTCTTCTGTCCTCACATCACCCTCCTCTACCGAGTTAATGGAGTGCAGAGATTAAAAAGGTATTAAGGATATTCAACTGCACAGTTCCTCTCAGATGATTGGATTCTGAGTCTCAAAAGAAATTGACTTTGGAATCTAAAAGCAGCGATGCATGAATATTGCAATGTTCCTGCATAGCATGCATGGTTCTTATTCATGTTTAACCGACACACAGTAACTGCTGAAATCAAAGTAACTTCAGAAACTTTAGCATTGAACTCTCATAAAGTTGAGGGACTCACAAGAGACAGGATATACAAATGATTGAATCATGATTAGTAGCAACGGTTGGGATATCCTGACAGTTAGTCCCTAGTATGGGTTAAGATCCAGAAAAGTAGATCCTCAATTCCCATAATGCAACACAACTTTGATTAGATTCCTTTTTGCCTGGTAAATGGTAAATACACCACTAAACAAATGTACAGCTCCAGTTTGTAACAAATGATTATACTTTTTGCGGTAGCCAACCTTAGCGGAGGTAACCCTGATGGCATCACTAAGACACCAGCATGTTTTCTTTTCAGATGTTTGAGCGCTGCCTCTGGAGCCACAGAAAACCTCTTAAACAAAACCTAACCGTAGCTGAAAACTGAACTTAAACATATATACAAATTGGTCAAGTTTCCCTGTCAACAAATGGTGGCTGGAGGGAAATCTACCCAGACAGCTTTAGTGGATGTATTTCAGAGAATTCAGCCCACGTTGTCTCAATCTCTGTATGTATGGCTGCAGGTTAGTTGCAGACCCCAGCACAGAGCTGAATTTACTCGTTCTCCTCCTACCTCCGGTGGACTGCTATCACCTTTTTTTTCTCTCCTCATCCTTTTATATAATGTACATGGTGAATCATTTAAAGAAGCTGTAGCAGTGGGAGACTGCATATGAGTTCTAAATAGAGTACACGTTGTTATTCTCATTTAACAGCGTGCAGGATCTGATGTAACTGTCCCTATGAGCTGTTAATCGTGCGCCCACGTACCTAGAAACCTGGCTAAGACATCGGAAGAGAATCAAATGGATGATAAATTAATATCTAATCTGCTTTTCCTGTCTGTCTGTAGAGTTCTTCAGAGAGCTCATCGAGTTGTCAGAGAAGTCGATGAACCAGATGTTTACCAAGACCTACGGACGGCTCTTCACCCAGAACGCACACGTGTTCCAGGAGCTGTTTGTGGAGCTGCGCAGATATTATTCTGGTTAGTTTAGTCAGATAATTCAACTAACTGAGATGATTGACAGGGCTGCTTTCAGCCTCTCACAAATGTAGATTTCCTGATTTTCTGTTTTACATCACATTGATCTGGATATCTTTGGGTTTAAAACTAGTAAAATAAAACTTGTCAAGACATCACCTTGGAAACTGGGATGTTTTAAATAGTTTGATCACTTTACCTTAGTTTATTGTTATGTATTGAAATGATCTAATGGTATATGCTAAATAAATCCCAGTGGGTTTGATTTTGCCATATAAAACGGTGAAATCATGGACATCCTGTTGGTCTAAGATGCATACCATGGAATGCAAACGTCAATTCAAGTCCTGACTTAGTTGGCATGCCCCTCCATCCATGCTCTCTTATTCTCTCATTCCCAACTTTCAAACTAAATGGCAAAAAAAATATTTTCCAAATGAAATGAACACTAGAAGTCAAAAGAAAGCCTGAATTGACAACAAAAAATACCCTTCAAGAGACAATTATTTAGACAAATAACCTTACTCCTACCTCACCACCATACAAATGAATCAATACAGAGAAGTGTTTGGCTGGTCTGGTTCAAATGGTAATCTGGTAAAGAGCTGTCATGATTCTATGTTGCAGTCACAGTTTAGTCTTGTTTTAGCAGTCGACATCCTTTCCGAGGTAAATCCACAGCCGCTTTCATAAAAAGGAAGCATTGCCTTTTGAGGAGAATTGGGATGGCAAGAGTAATTGGAGAAAAATTAAAGAGAGAATTGGATTTCCACAGAAGACAGTTTCTATTTTTGTTCCGGATCGCTCCGTTTTGGCAGGACAGAGGCTTGCTGGCGAGTCTGTCTGCAGGCTGTTGCTGCTTAGTCAACCTGTCTTTGTCTGCCAAACAACATGTATGGCTTATTTAAGGCCGCATTGTAGACAACACATTGGAGAGTCACATGTCAGTCTGCCAGTTGGCTACCGACGGAGAATGACAAGCACCCATACACATTTAAGGTCATGAGGAAAACCTGAGCACATCACATATAAGTCTAGGGTTGAACAGACAATATTCATTGAAGAAAGGTTTGTCACTTCTTCACTTTTATGTAGTCTGTTAAGAAAAATGTGCCAATATACTTTTACTTTATTTGTTTACAATATCCTGTAGCTGCTTGCACCAACCAGAGTTGTATTACTGAGCACAATATACACTTGTTGAGAAAGAGATACTTTCCCCACATTTAAATACTTCCTACAAATTTGAAGGACTGGACCTTGGACCACTAAATGTGGTTAGCCCTGTTAGTTAATTTCATCTAAGCCTTTTCCAAACCATTGAAGTTTACTTGGCTATCTTTATAACCATCAAAGTTCTCCAAACACGAGTACAGTGTGTGTAGTCAACATTTACACTGTATAACAAAAGTCAGGTGCATTTTTCTGAATGTTGTATGTATTTTCTGTTGGGTTTAATTCAGTGTGTTTGGAGCTTCAGATGAAAATCCCAATTTAAAGCTCTGGAACAGCATACATCAACTCTGCTGACGGGTGTTTTTGTGCACACAGGGGGCAGTGTCAGCCTGTCAGAGGTGCTCGCAGACTTTTGGTCCAGGCTGGTAGAGCGGGTCTTCTCTCTGGTCAACCCCCAGTATCAGTTCAGTGAGGACTACCTGGAGTGTGTCAGTAAACACGCCGAACAGCTGCAGCCGTTTGGGGATGTGCCCCGCAGACTACGCGTACAAGTATGTGATAAAACACGTTAAGAAGGCTTTGATACTGCAGAACTGCATTCACAGTTATGCAGATTTACTATGACCAAATGACTTACATTATTGTGCTCTCTTTCCTTGTGAAATCAGGTGATGAGGGCTTTTATCGCAGCCCGAGCTTTATCTCAGGGCTTGGCTACTGGTCGGGATATCGTTAACAAAGCAACAAAGGTGAGTTGTTATTTGTACTGAGATGTTCTTGTACCGTTGTCTAATCTGCAAAATAAAGTTTGAGAAAACCTCATCATCAAGAATCCTAAAGCTTGAAGTTTCAGTTTATTTGTTAAAAGTTGCACTCCATTATATTAGAAAAGGTGTCGAGCGATGCAACTTCAAATATCTGTAGTTTATGTGTCAAACATATTCCACGTTTATTTTTTATTTCTATAAGATGCCAGGAAGTTCTGAAATGTGGGATGACCTTTAAAAAGTTGGACTCCAATATATTAGAAAAGGTCTGATGCAACTTAAAACAGTTTTCATCTGTTGAGTTCTAATGGCAATGTATCCCCTCTGCGTACCCTAGGAGAGAGTAGTAAGAGGAGAGGTGAAAACCAGGATGATTAAGAATAAACCAAAGCGCCATATGAATAATTCCCTATCAGATACAACGAGTGGCAGAACATTATAAATGGTGTCTTTAATAATGTTAATGTTATTCTTCTTGTCCTTCACCGTCTGACCCTCTGCTTTGTGTGTTTTTAGTTGACAGCAGAATCAGAGTGTGTGCGTGGTCTGATGCGTCAGTGGTACTGCCCTCTGTGTCGGGGCACGCCCTCAGTGAGACCCTGCCACTCCCTGTGCCTTAACGTGATGAAGGGCTGCTTAGCCAATCAGGGCGACCTGGAAACCGAATGGAACAATTACATAGGTGGGTGGTAGGGAAAACAACAAAAACTCGAAGTAGCTTTAGGGTCAGGTGCATTGAGACAAATCATTCATATCTCAAAGAGCAACAATACCTTCAGTTTTAATTAGATAAGGTCGTAAAGGAAAAAAACTGCTCTGCTCCAGATGAAATTTGAAAAGCCTTTTCAATTATTAGAATTATTCAATTGTGAATAGCTAAAAGGAGACACCTCTTATTGCCCTCTGTCACTCATTTAATTTCACTTCCTCTCTCCCCATAATGAATTCCTCCTCCATTAATCATTCATGCTTCTCTGCTCCTTCACAATTGATCTGTCTTCCTATGTTTCCCTTCCCCTTTCATCAAACCCATATGTCCCTTCCCCTTTCCCCCCTATTCATGTGCAGTGCTTCCTCTCACCTTTCATCACTCAATCCCTGTGCAATGCACCCGGACCCATTTCACCCCCATGTACCCTTTTTATCCCTCCATTATTCTTCACACTTCTCTTCATATTATGTTGGCGTGCTTCCCAATCTTCCAATCCTGTAACCTCATACACAGATGAAAATCTTTGAAGTTGGTTCAACATGAGTTTCAAGACACAGGAAACCGGCTTGATGTTTATCAGGGTTACGAATAGGCTCATCAACCAAGTTCTTTCTTTGTATTTAACCCCAGACAATCAGAACTTCAGTGACTATAGTATAACTTTATTACCTTTGCATTTTTTGTATTTCCTCTATCAGATGCTCTGTACCAGGTTTCAGAGAAGCTGGAGGGCCCGTTTAACATGGAGCTTGCCGCCGATTCCATCTCTGTGAAAGTGTCGGAGGCCATCATGCACATGCAGGAAAACAGCGTCACCATCTCCACGAAGGCAAGGAAGAGAGCCCAATGCCAACCATTCCCCTACAAATAGGGAATTCAATGGATGTATTTCTTTTAAATGGTTTCCGATTTTGCAGACTAGCTTTTCTTTTAGTATTTATCAAACTTTTGTAAGTGCATAAAGATCCTTTTTTACCTTCTTTAAAAATAAATCTGAATCTTTCTACTGTGACAGCATGCGGTAAACCTGATAGGAATTATTCACAGGGAGCATGGCCGCCTCACAGTATGATTAAAACATGGCAGACATCCCAGCAGCTTATCCACCAGAGAGACACCCACATCTCGTTACAACCAGAAAATCCTGGTTTGTGTTAGCGGCGCTTCAGGAGAGGCAGCTCTTTCCTTTACAGCTCAGCTTTGTGTGATGCTGCCTTGAAGTCATTTGGTGTAATTCTAGAGGTCATGGACGACTTTTTCTGTTTACCTGCAGCACCTTCGGGCGTAAAAAATAGAGCGGTTAAGATTTCATTGGAATTCTCGCCAAAATCGCAATACTAACTCGTCCAAATTTCATGAAGCTCAATATTTAAAAAAAAAGATAAATAAAGTTTTTAAGTAAAATGGAATTAGGTTATTCTGTGAACATACGATAATGATGCAACAATTATCCTTAACGCCACAATAGAGGGTCATGCTGCAATTATAATACTAAAATAATTGCAGATATTTGTTTCTTGATCACTTTCACGTGTTTTTGGCAGGTTATTTTTACACTTTTCTTAGAGATTTTGAAAGTAAAGAAATGACCTTAAATTAAAACAGAGATAGAATGCCATGCAACAAAGGACGCCTTAACTCCTAAAACATGGGATGCCACAAAGTATCACCAAATAAAGTCGAAGGTTAAAAGGATGCAGGTTGAAGGATAGTCAATGCAATAAAAGAGTTATTTAACTATATCCTATAGACTGGAGAAGATATGTTCAAGATTATCCCAGAGATTCCTCAAAGCCTGTTGTGATGATGATGATGATGATGATGGTATATTACAATTGTTATAATACTTTTTATACAGCGGTTTCAACTGTATTGATTTGTTGTTGTTTACCTCAGGTGTTTCAAGGTTGTGGAAGCCCCCGTCCAGCTCCAGGACGGTCCAAACGCTCCCCTAAAGTGTCAGGAGGAAACAAGAGGCCCTTCCGCACCTACTCTCCCGAGGAGAAACCCACCACGGCTGCAGGCACCAACCTGGACCGACTGGTGAGAAACAAGCATACTGTAGCTACTCATTCGGTCAGATGTGTTTACTAGTTTACTATACTGACATTGAGACACCTTTAAAACTGCATGAATGGCTCTTTTGGTCAGCACAACACGCTACAAAGAAAAAACGTTAATCTCTTTGTGGCAAAAAGGGCGTATTAAATATCCAGCAAAGAAACTAACATAAGCATTCATTTGAAATGTGGTACCTGGCCTGTTTACCAATGTAAGACAAGCATAAGTGCGTAGTTTCTTTCTTTTTTTAGGTCTGTAATAGACTCAAAATTATGGAATTATTGGTCTCTTTAGCGGCTAAATGCATAAATAAATGTCAGCCATCATTCAATGCATTTTAGTTGCATGCAAGGAAACCAAAACAATGAGCTAAAAGATGAAAAACTGCATGGACCTCAGATTAAATCACTACGAGTGACTGAGTTCACAATATTGCGGTTTTCGAGACTCAAAAATGTTTTGGTGCAGGTCATATTTTTGTGTTGAGTGTGATTTCAGTACATGCTTTTGAAACTGTAATAAAGACGAAAAGGCAACATGTTTGCACTGAGCATGAGTCAGGGTTCAGACATAGCAACGGAGGAAGAAGAAAAGGCATTAGAGGACAAACTGGTGATATAGCCAGGTGCGAAAAACTAATAATAAAGAGTGCAGCGGTCAGAGGCCAGACAGTGCTCCTGTGACTGCTGAGTAGTATTGAAAGATAGAAGTGCAGGAAAATAATTGGAACCAAGAGCAGAGGAGGGAGAAGGAGGATGATAGGTATTCATATCTATTTATAAAACATAAAAAGAGATGTGGTCTGAGAAGTAACCCTGAAGCAGTGTCAAGTCAGTTTATGACTTTGGCCAGCGTCAGCACCGAAGCCTCAATATGTTTCCCCCGGCCAGCCATACCAAACAAGGATACTTTTGACCAGGTCTTAGTCATAACCGATTTCTTTCCGCCTCCGTTCAGGTTACCGAGCTGAAGGAAAGACTGCGGCCTATGCGTGGCTTCTGGGTGTCCCTCCCACACACCATCTGTAACGATGAGAGGATAGCTGCCGACGTCACCAATGAGGACCGCTGCTGGAACGGGCAGACCCGGGGGAGGTGAGCGAGATGAGAGTGGAGGGTTGGGTTTGGTAGAGGTGTAGGAGGAGGAGTGAGTGATGGTGCAGAGGTGGAACGGGTGCAACAGATAGCATTTAGTTAATTTAATTTGACCACCACCAGTCACATACATGCTCTCTGTGTGGGGCTGGTTTATTTTATGTTCAAAGAGACAGCCTAACACAGACATGTATTTCATATCACACAAAAAAACAAGTAGAATGAAAATGTGGAATAGCTTGTCCTGTTTATATTGAAAAATCAAAAGACAGTCCAAAAGAAAAGGGACATGGCTTCGAACAAGAGTAACTAGTTAGCAGATCTGTAAGGCTCTTGTTAAACACAGCAGGTAAAGGTATAACATATAACAATGTACTGTTATATATCATTTGTGACTTAATACTGACTGAAGTTCACATCAAGGCCAGCTGTGTCATTCAAAACATGGAATTTTGTAAAGTTACACATGGCAGTTTTTAAATGAGTCTGGGTCACATTGCTGCAATTTAATAAAAAAAGTGGGTTGCTCCCCGTCGGGAACAAAGCCAGTTATTGTAGTGAACATAGTTATTGTAAAAATACACAATGTTCACATGTGGTGTTATGCTCATTCATTTTGTGTTACAGACTGTTTCCTATCAACACAAACTGTGTGAAATTGCACAGCATTGCTTTAAAAAGATCTGTGCTTGTGTGCATTCATGATGTCTGAGTTTTGGTCCATGAACCTGTGTGTGTGTGTGTGTGTGCTCAGGTACCTGCCGGATGTGATGGGCGACGGGCTGGCCAGCCAGATCAATAACCCCGAGGTGGAAGTAGACATTTCTCGGCCGGATGTGAGGACCAGGCAGCTGATCATGGAGCTGAGGGTCGTGACCAACAAACTGAAAAACGCTCAGACCGGACAGGACATGGACTTCATGGACAGTCAGTGTTCAAATATCTGTATAACCTAAAGGAGTATGTGATGCATTGCCTGTATGTAGTGGTGAAATGCAACTAGATACATTTACTAGAGTATTTGTTCTTTATTTGAATCTTTTCCTTTGACAGCTATTTTTCAGGGAAATATGTTGAACTTTTTATTTTATTACAATGATCTGACCTATAAGGGGTCAAATATTGAATTACAGGCAAACATATGAACATTTAAGTATATTTTTTAATATAATAACTATCCAACACTGAAGGACAATTGGTCAATTACAAAAAGGAACTTGTTTAACAAAACAAAGGTCAATTTAGGTTATGAAAACTTTTTTCCAAAACAAGCGATACAATTTATAGTCTTAATTCTCTTTTTCCTTGTTCCAGGTGAGGAGGGCAGTGGCTCAGGAGGTGGAGATGAGGGGGAAAGGTACAATGATGATTGGCCCGGCCATGGGCCTTACTCCCCGCCCTACAACAAACCCCCTCGCAGCCCCGCTTCAAACCCTGCAAAGCCACCTCGCGTTCGTGAAAGAAACGGATCCAAATGGAACAAAAACAACGGCCAAGGTCGGATCAAATCAGCAACAAGAAAGCTGTCTTTCTCCCCGGTTCCTTTGTTGTTGCCTTTCATGGTCACTGTTGCCCCCATGTGGAGATAGCTGGTGAATACAGTCTGTAGGTGGAGGTTTAATGTCACACTGGAGTCTAAAGCACATTATGAAGAAAGAAGTCATTCCATTTTGTAAAATCAGCAGGAAAAAATAGACACAATCAGGCTAATTTAGCAATAATTAAAAACCTTTAAACAGCACATCATAAATAGGTTAAAGTGAATATCATTCCTACTGCCCAAGCTACAAAAGAGGTATAACAAGGCATTGATTCATATGAACAAAACATTAGAAGTACTGCCATTTTCTTTTGCCATTCGTTTGACCTATTGGAGTGTTGATGCTGAATGTATTGCTGGAGCATATATACGTCTGAGAGGGAAACAAAAAGTACAAAAAGCAGGAATTGAATTAGCTCATGTTCTCATGGTTTGGTGGTCTTTTAGATGGAGATAATCACCATATTATTTCAGTTAGCAGGCTTGTGGTTTATTGCTGCTTTCTCATGAAACTAAGTTAATTAGTTTAATCGATCTTGGTTTCAGTGCGGTTGTGGTTCATTTTAATCTTGTGGAAGTAGTAGGATTTAATTTACTTACTTAATTAAACCTCCGTATTTTGGCTTGGAGATCAAAAAAGAAAGTCAATAGTGTGACTCTTGAAACCAAACAACATTTATTTTGAATGTACCGAAAAGCTCAAATTCCTTTTGGGGTTACTTGTGACAACAAGGGGTTAACTAATGTATAATATTGATGTTTTTAATTTATTTGTAATATAATATTTCATTGTTCTTATTGTTATGATTTTGGAAAGGGTTGAGTGTTATCTTTTAGAAAAAGTGTCAGCCTTTTTACTCTGGTATGATGAAAAAGGATAAAACAAGTTGTATTTATTGCTCATTTCCGTAAACCAATCATTATGAAATATTGTTATTGAACCAATAACAACCAAACACTTAATTAGCCTATTATACAATATTTGGTCAAAAAACATTGATTATTTTCAGCCAGGGATTAAGGAGAAGTGTGTGTGTGAATGTGTGTGTGTGTTTGTAGGATGGTTTTATATTGTCTGTTGTATGTTCTGGTTTCACTGTTCAGGGGTCATGTTGAGAAGATGTTTGGATGTTTTTTAATGCCGTGCTTTTTTACCCTTTTTTCTTAAAATCAACAAAATATGATGAAAACAGTGAGCTAGTGTAAACTTGGACCAAATGTTGACAGAAAGACAAATGCTGTAGAGCACCGAGTGGCTATTAATTATCATGCGCTGATTGTTGTTTGATGAAGATGAAATCAAAGAATAATCAAGGAGGGAAACATGGACAGTGCGCAGGACTAGATCAAATTAAAAGATTTTTGACTTAGGCTACTCTAGTTTTAATGAGTTAGATGAAAAGAGGATAAATGGCCCTCATTTTTGTATGGTGACGCTGCAGCCAGTTAGCTTAGCATAAACATTGTTACAGCACGTAAAACCCACCAAACTGCAAATTCACGTTTTGATACCTAGGTTTTTATATAAGTTAACCAAACAACATTTGTGAGCCTGAGAGGTGTTTGTTTACCCTGGAAAATAATGATTATATTTACTATCTCGCCTTTTTTTTTATGTTTTATGCTAAGCTAACTAGCTGCTTGCACCATTTCCAACTTTTAGCAAGAAAGCAATTTTTTTCAAAATGGTTAACCACTTCTTTAAAGATATTGAAATCCTGATAGGATTACAAAAAATGGCAGAGATAAGGATGGCAGATTTTAAAATAATGTAGGCTATAGATAATGTGAAAATAAACGTTTCTGTTGAATGATGAAATTCACAAATGTCCTGTTGAAAAAGAGGAGGGTTTAATTCTCATATTTGGCTAAGAACATTCACATTTGACTCCTAATCACTAGCAATCTAATTGTTACGTTTAATGTGAAATGTAAGGAATCAAACCCTTCAAAGTCTGTTTGACCTTATTCACAACTTCACTACAAACACAGTATTATGTGGCACAACTACAAATGAAAACACAGTATTTCACAAGCAACAGTATTGTAATCGATTGTACTTTGAATTATCAGCAGTCAAAAAAGGATGTGGCTGCAATATTTCCCTTGAATTTCAGGTAAATTGTTCTTTATTACGACCACTCATCCATCCCAACCACTGGCACATTCCTTCATGGTGAAAGTAAAGCACAACTTTTTTCATGTTGTAACAGTTTGTTGGTATCGAACAAGTGATATTTTCTGATCCATTAAAAATATCCTCAAGAAAAGAGTGTTATTTTTTTCTTATTTCATTTTAAGAAAGCAGTAAAACATGAAACAAATGTTAAAGAAAAGTTCTGCCTCAAAAATATATCACAAAAAAATCATGTACGTAATTAGATGTTATGGGTTGGATACTCTTAACATCAAGTGTTCATGGTTATTTGTGTCTCATAGCACTGAAGCTTCAGGGTTTAAGGGGAGCGTTCTCTGTGTTTGGGTCTTTTTCATGCAAGGGCTTCTTGTTGTGAGCTCATGTATCCACGCTGACAAAAACAGATAATATAGGAGAGTCAAAACAACATTCACAGACCACATTTTACTCAGGCACTATATGAAAAAGGTAGTATAAAGTGAATACAATCATAAAGCATAAGTGCAAATCACTTAATGCAACATATTAAACCTCAATGTAAATAATAGCAGGCATTTCATGTATTTCACAACTTTTTAATTGAGATTATTCACATTATAGAATATCAACTATTCTAGATTAAATGCAATTTAATATCTCCCAAAGGTAAACATACTCCAGTTACTTTAAACTTTGAAGACATTTAAGTAAGTACTTTTACACAGTTTAGTGTTTAATTTAAGACTGGTGTATCATTCCTTTGATGTTTTTAGACAATGCATTAAAACATCTTAATCGTAGACAGTAAATATTTAGCATGGAGGCAGAAATAATAAAATCATTATTGAATAGTGAGCTTATTTAAGAGGACAATCATTTGAATTTCTTGGATAACATACATGCAATTGCATTATTATCTTCATTGAGTTAGTTCACCAAAGCTAAAAAAAAACACTATTATACATTTGATTTTGATTACCTTCCATAATAAGAAGACAAGAACTGCCAACAACAGGAGAAATGCAATGAGCGTCAAGAAGATTATCCACCAGGCAACTTTGGATAAATGTTTTCTCTCGATAAACACTGTAAGTTTAACCTGCGGATATAGAGATTTTACTTAAATCAGTTCCATGTTGTGATTGTACTGCAAAATCAAAAATGCTTTTCCAAGCCCAAAGCTATAATATCTCCAACGTATATAAGTAATTTAACAAATCAAAGAACATTTTGGTGTTACCTTTCTCCCAGGTGTCTCTGTTTTAAATCCAATATTCTCTGGAGAGTTTGTCAAACTGAGAGAAGCATCCACAACAATGTTCAGGAAGTTCCAAGAGCTGTAATCCTAAATGGGACAGTCAAAAAAGATGAGTAATGATGATAGGGCTGCAAACATGCATCAAAGATTCCTATTGTAAATCAGCTTAAATAAATCACCTCTGTAAATGTGGTGTTCCACAGGCGTGAATTCAGGACAATCACTGCAGTACTGTCCAAACCCAGCAGAGGGCAGAGGGCAGCGTAGCTCCACACACTTCAGTCCATCAGAGCAGGTGTGAAAGGCAAAAAACAAAGCCGATATTGGACAACTAAAGTAGAATAAAAAATTTTGTTACAGCATTGTCTTTCTTTAATATAAATGTTGTATGAACTCAATGAACATAATTCACCATAATCTGTGGATAAACTCAAGCTTTCTTATGTTTATTTTTCTGTTGTATTACATTCACAGTAACAGTTGGACATTGTCAGTGTGTTACTATGGTAAAGTAGAATGTTAAGAGTAACTTAGCAACGGTTGGCTTTGTCTTTTTTGTTGACTTCTTACCAAGGTTTTGTATTTCCTCTTTTTTGAAAGAAATGACAATCCATCAATAGAGAGAGCTTCAAGTTCAGCTTCACGTCTTTTCCTTGAGGGCTCAGGCCAACCCTTCATACAACCCTAGTACTAGACTCCTGGTACTAGGATGGGTTAAAAGCAGAGAACACATTTCACTGTGTGTGCTGTGTGCTCTGCATGTTTGACCATTAAAGAGTGTTTCATCCCTCCCTATTCTATTCAATTCTAAACATCATCAGGATAGAGATGTTTATTATTACAGCTGTTGCTTGGATTTGGAAATATAATAAACAAAAGAAGTTGGAGTTGTTTATTACCTTTATATGTTTAAGTGGATTGATCTCGCTCCCAGGTGAGCAGGGGACAGACTGCACACCTTTACTGCTGATCTGAGTGAGGTACAGAAGTCACTTTCCCACTGAGTTGTCCTTCGGCCAGTAGATGTTTAAAGATGCATTGGCAAAAGATTTCAGTGGTCTGCCTAAGTTTGTTATCTGGTGGAAAAACAAGACACAAGAACCGTTTCCTTTGACCTTTTAGTGTCTAACATAAGATAACTATTAAATTATGGTTCACCTTAAATTCATATTGAACTGAAGCTCCAATATCGTCTATTGATTTTATGGCGCTTTCACCCAGCAAGTGTTTACAAAGTGACACTTGAGAAGGTCTGGCTAGTCTGAAAAACAATGATACACCACGATGTTATGTTATTTGATTATTCAAAAGCCTATAAAAACATTTTTAAGACCAACGGTTTTTGCAAATAGCTTTTAAAAAATCTATTTGTAGATTTTATTGCATCAAAAAAAATGTTGTTCTCCACTTAAAAATAGCATGATCATAAAAACTGATGGGTAATTTACATTTGTGTTGAAATGATAACACGTATACATGAAACCATAACATATTTGTGAGATAACTCACATTTAAAAAAGCAACTCTACATACACATATTTGCAGCTCTAGTTTAAAAACCACTCTAACGCCTCAATTGGTTGTATAGTCTGCACACTCGACCTGCATCACAGGCATAACACATTTTTAGTTATTCATCCACAGAACACTTAGAAAAATAAGTATTGTATACAAGTTTCGAACGTGATAAACCTACTGAGGTTTCAAGTTGCAGGGGGACATTCACATCTTTTGTACTCAAATAGATGCCAGATGTTGCGAGTATTGGACATAAAAAGGGATTTGAGGGGAGCAAATAACCATGACACACACACACACACACACACACACACACACACACACACACACACACACACACAAACGTTCACAGTCTATAAGTGTTCCTTTTTCATTTGCTGTACAACTCACTTGGGTTTCCCATGGACAGATGCATGCAGGAAACAAAGTAATTTGTCAATACATATTTTCATACGCATTGAACCACAATCCCAATATAAACTCTTATTCCACCGACGTTTCTTTCCCTAAATGGCTGATACTTAAAAATGTTCACACAAATGTTTTTTGAACTATTGTTCTTCCACTGTAGAGTAGCCTACTTACTGATGCCGTGCTGTAGACCAGGGGTTCCCAACCTTTTTTCCCAAGAGCCCCCCCAAATGACTTCTGTTGGAAGGGGGGGGCGCAACAGCGGTAATTAAAGTTTAAAAGTCTCAAAACTGCTACAACTACTGTCACAAACTAGATGAATGTGAAGTATTTTGTTAAAGGAGGATGAAAGCGTAATTAAGGAGCACTATTGGAGTGACTTTGATGGTTATTGGACTCAGGATTCATTCATTTGGATTCCAGCTGTATGAAGAAATTAAAGGACGGCGCAAGTGGAAACAATTCACAAAGGGATTCAACTGTTTAAAACACATGTTCAAAGTAAACCGGATTTTGCCGATGTGTTTATGTGGATTCAAAAGTCGTAAATAATCTACAAAATGGAGGAGACCGATCTGATCGGAGCAACTGTGACAAATAATCCAACTGAAACCGGCATGGACAATGACTATGTTTTAGAAATGCGCTTATCCAGACAAGCCTGGTTTGGACACTTTACGGGCAGAAGAAACATTTCTGTTAAAGAAACAATTATACATTTCTGTCTTTTTATGCCTATAATAGCTACTAACTTGAATTTGTATTCAAATGAATGAATCAATTATTTTTTATATTTTATTATAATGTAGAGAAAAGGCTTTTAGCGACAATCATGTATTGCGTTACAATCATATGTAAAAAAAAAAAGTCTAAATATGATATTTGGCCTCAAATCATCTGAGGCCTGGCGCACCCCCTGCGATCTTTGGCGCACCCCCCAGGTTGGGGACCACTGCTGTAGACAATGGAGGAGTAATGCAGAGTTTCTGGAACATGGAGTCTTTACGTCCAAGAAGTTGAGTTGGAACAATTTTCTTTTTTTTTCAAGAAGGACTAATCCCTAAACAGGTCTGCAAGCTGCCGTAATAACTGGATATTAATAGAGCAAAGTTTTCCTCCACAAATTAAGAGAGAAATTAAAAACACTGTTATGGCTAAAAGTATATAATAAAAAACTGTCACATGTCACACATATATGTCTTAAATGATATGATGAATTGGAAATGGGGGACCCTGATGTAAACAACACGAAAGTCTTTCTCTGGTCTGCATCCCCTTAACAATTGTATGTTTTGAGCTGTATTGTATTGTACCCAATATACAAGCTGTTAATAAACTTTTCAATCAATCAATCACACACTGGCTGCTAATGCCTGTGGTGAAAACTCACATCATGCGAAATGCGTGTTGCTGGATTGAAGCTCCCAGAGGGCCAAACATTGTCTTTCTGTATCCTCTGGGGGATATGAATGTTGTCGGCAAAGATTTCATTGCAATCTACCCTTTAGATTTGAATATAATTTGACTGTAAAAAAAATGGTTGCTATTCATAGCAGTTTACTTAGGAACATTTGTTCACTGAGGACTGTAATAACACAACAAGTCTGTTCAAGTCTTTGAACAATGCCCCTGTATTTAAACTATATTGACCTCTTTAGACCTTGCATAAAGCAAATCAGGCATTTGTATAGAAATCTAAAGTAAACCTACCCATCACCATTGAGATCCACCACTGCCACGTCGTAGCCAAAAGAGGAAGCCAGGCCCGGTCCGGAGAGCACTAACTCCACAGACAGATTCCTCTCTGCCACAGGGTCTGCCTTCAGAAATGCCACCTGGCCGCTGTATCCTCCTCTGGGCGCTCCCGACCCGATGGTCAGCTCGCCCTGACTGAGGAGGGCCATCCCAGAGTCAGTGGAGAATCCTGGAGGACAGAATATGAGACTGTTTATCGAGAAGTTATACAAAAAAAGGGAATAAAGATAGATATTAAGGTACCTCTTTATTTATACTCACACCTGAATATCTATCTAAATAATTTCATTTAACATTGGTCGTATGAAACTAAGCCAACTTAAATGAAACAAACTGATTTAGTTCAGACGAGAGACTGACCCAGGGAGCTGTTTTTCTGAAGAGGAAACAGTGCTCGGTTAAATTGCTCAACATCTCCAGTCTCACGAGTATCTGCAGCGTTGATGTCCAGGTCGTCCATTCGCACAATTCCTTTGAACAGCAAGAAAATAAAAAATAATAAAAAATGTAAAAGCTATTATGAGCAAAAATGATGCCATTTTATGAGGACCAGCATCCATCCTATTGGGTTTCATGTTGAAAAGTGCATTGAATAATAATTGTGTTTCTATTTCTTGGGATGCAATAAATGATTAAATAATTAAGTTCATTTCCACTCAGTCTGGCGTACATGCTCGTTCATTTTGGCGAATGAAACAAGAGCTGGAAGTTTTCTTTTTACCTTTCCACTGATACGCTCCTGGTGCCCCAAATATCAGAGATGTGTTGTCTTTTGCAAAAGATGCTCCATGACCCTGTTGGCAGTATGCAAACCAATCATGGTCCCTCTGACGTCTGCTCAGATGTTCATAATCACAAACGACCATCCTCCACGTCCTTTTCCTTCCCGACCTGCAGGTCTTCTTCCAAGAGGTAACACTGACCCGTCATTAAGTTAGGAACATATTCCATGAGGGCTCCATTGCTTGTACCAATGAGCATGAGTTTAACAAGGGAAAGATGACAAAATGACTGTTTGATTGTTTTATTTCATTATATCAACATGAGGTGTTTAGCTTACCATTACATTTTTACCAGGACCCTGGCTCGTCACACTCACTCCCATCCACTGGTTGTTTAAGCCTTTACTGTGAAGGAACTCTGGAAAACACAAACAAGTTAAGCTCACTGTGCAGCCACAGTTACAGTATACAATAAGTATTTTAGGTTGAAGTTTACTCAGATCTTTTGGTTACAAATCAAAGACAATTCCTGCATACAGTAAAGTCCTCCTTGATTAAAATGTCTTGTTCTGCAGAAACATGGCTCCTGTGACTGATATTCTGTTAGAAATGACTTTAGGTTGCTGATACTAATGCAACAATGTATAAGCAGCAAACTGCTCTGTGTGTGTAGTGTAGCTATTACATCTGATGGTTTTGTAGTATGATTAATGGCATATAAAAAGAAAAGAAAAGCAAAATAGCTGGGAATAAAATCTCTATTTATTTTGTGGACATTTCTCTAACCTTTGATTTTATAGGATCAAATAATTTGATTTCTTTCAGCGTCAAATTTTAATAGTACCTTATTTATGGACTTTTTTTCATGGTACATAAAGACACTTTACAATGTTTTTATTGTAAGATGTTCCTCTGAAAAGTAACCAGCTGCAAGTACAATATTAACCTCTGAAATATAGTGTAAAAGTATGAATATGCATGTACAGACTAAGTTAAGTTTAGTTCAAAATAGTACCTATTGTAATTGATTACATCACATAAACATACAAACATTCAGATTAAACAGCAACACAAACCTTTATTATTAAACTCAATGGGCTGGCAGCGCTCAGATGTTGTAGAAAGATCACACTGGTAAACGACACCTGTAACATTCAACTGGTTCTGATGTTTGGATCGTGGCGCTCCGACCAGCAATCTGGAGAAAAGTACTGTAACTGGTTAGACACAGATGCACAATTGTAATTTAATTAATTACACCTTATCAAAAAGCTTTACATTTCACACACAGGTTCTTTTTGTCCGGGTCCAGCTGCTGGTGGAAGGCAACAGAGAATCCAAACATGCTTCCTGGATCTCCACTTCTCTGCAGCACACTCTGGGTGTCCTGATTAAAAGCTGCAACATTAAGAGTCTGAAGGAGCCAGAAGGTCCACAGATGAGACACCATGTGACAGTGCTTTGCTATGATATTGATTAAAATGTGTTAGCTTCCCTTTTTTATGCAGTGGCCGTGCTCTGCGTGAGCACAGAGTGAGATTTAACCCTCATGGAAAAGGGATTGGCCGCAGACGGTGCTAACTGGCTCACTGTAGACACACTGACAGGGTGTGCTGGGAATACATTTATCTTTAAAGTCACAAAGCTGCACTGTTCAGCTTTATGAGTTGATAACTATAGTAAACATTAATCAACTTATGCTATGATGAAAGCAAACGTGAGACACACCCTCTGAACAATCTCTGCTGGCAGAGAGCTGAGAGTCAATCAAGCTTTGAAATAATTATATAAAAAAAGGAAATGAGGTCATTTGTGGCTTTCCCTGGCTCTGCAAAATGAGTGTCAATATGTACAAGAAACCTTTCATTTACTCTGACAAGCTTTCCTGAGATGTATGGGAACTCATGGCCTTTTGTTCCGAAACACTCGGCTACTTCTTCACACTGACAACGACCTTCTTAAAGCTTGTTTTTCCCATTCAGCATCAGATAATGTATTCATACCTGTGGAGGTTAACACTGTCACTTTCTCTACCTAGCTCAAAGGTTTCCACCTACCACTCCGTCAAAAATAAATGATGCAATTACAAGTGTTGTTTTAATTCAGGCGCTGGTACCTTGCAAATGCTAGAGAAGTAGAAGTATAGAAAAACGTAACTCTGGATTTGTTTTAGTGTTTGAGGTGCAATAAACGACTAAGCAGCTTTTTGGCATGATACAACTATTATTTTCTGCCTCGCTCATGAGAGTAACAGCTGGTGAAATGACAGCCTCGCCTACTGATTTTAATTTAACCATATATCGAGCCCGATTGTCGATTTCAAATGTGTGCTCTAAAATGATATTTGTTAAATTACTATTATCATTATTATTATAAGCAAGACAATAAATAGCAAAGATATGTAGAAAATAAATGTATTGAAGATACGTTCATAACAAACGTAACGTGGGAGAAAATACGTTTCTAATTAAACGTAATTGAGAACGTAGTTTAGTTCTGTGGGAACGTCATTTTTAGGAGACAGGGTTGCAACCGGCCTGTATACCTTTACGACCCACAGGAGCGTTTTAAATCAACGGTATTTTCCAGAAAGGGTTATTTGTGAATAAACGACCCTCCGGAGCGTTTGCAATCAACGGGAGCATGTTGTTTCTTACACGACCACTAGAGGTGCTACACTTTAAAAGGTGGCTATGGGTCGTATTAAGCTGCTGAACAATCGACCTATATGGTCGTTTTTTGTAGGAGGACAGGCTGGCTTCTATAGGTGTTACAGCAGTAACGTAAACATTGTGTTTGATGGCAAGTGATCTGTCGCCATGGCAAAGGCATTAGATGACATCCAATAATACGCCTAGATCTGCTGAGGGCTGCATCGTTATCAAACATGTTGACACGCCGTTTGGAGCTAAGGCAGAAGGTTTATTTAAATGTTTGCTGATCACAGTTCAAGTTTATTCCGGTAAAGCCTTGAACCCAGTGAAATGAACATTTCTGTAATCACAGTATGATCAGACAACAAACTAATGATGCAATTGGCTGTTTCACAGTCCAAAGTATGGGCTACAGGAAAAAAGGAAAACATATAGGACATATGCACTTACACTGAGGATCAAGTATACTGTACAATGTCAATTTTTACACAATTGTATTAATACTCATTAAATGTCTTTGGTAAAGAGTCTAGCCTTTTCAGTCAGCATTACAGTTATTTAGGGCTGCATATTAATCTAATAGGTATCACAGTTGCAATAGGAGCCTGTGCGATTATATAACCAAAAGGCTATGATTTAGTTGAAAAAAAAGTGTGTGTGTGAATGTGACAGCGTATTCACTGTTTGTGCAATCTGATTAACATGTACCCACATGATGCATAGCCGTGTAATCAGTCTGTGTTTGTCATGCTGCGTTTGGTCACCTTACTGTGCAGAGAAGAGCTGTAGAACACTAACATTGTTAAAGCGGTAAAGTTAAATCAGTAGATGATCCAGTTTTTTGGTCATTTAAATACCTTTCCATTTTGAAATTGAAAAGACGTTATACATTGTTGTCATACATCGTTATATTTTATACTTTATTTATATCAGACAAACTTTGCTCCCACATAAACCATGCCTTTTCCAAAGTAATGTATCACACATTAGGAAACAGTGGTGATATTCATTGTTCTACTCTTGAGAAATTTGCCCAAAGTAGTTTGCATTAATGCCATTAGTTTGAAAGAGGATATCTTTGTTGTTATTCATTTAATTTTGTAGATGAATGACTAAATAAATATACCTTTTAAAATGAGGAGTAGTCTGTGCACCTTCCTTTCGATAACAAGCAAGTATACGCATGATTGCATTTTTAATTATAATTTTGCAGTCGCAAATCGCAATATTGTCCACAATAATCCCAATATAACTTTCACGTGTAGCCTTTCTGTTTTTGTAATTATTTTGCACCTTGATTCATGAAAAAAAAAAGTTAGGACACAAGCGACGGAAAAGAAAAAAAAGTTTTAAACCAGTTTTTTATTTCTGAGAAGAGGGGGGAAATACCAACACTCAAGCCTATAAAATGTGACCTGGTAATTCAGACTGCTGCTTTTTTTCCTTACCGGGTGAAAGCAGTTAACACGATGTCCCACTGAAATGTGACAATGAGATTTCTGATGGCCCTAAAGCTTTTATACAGAGTAAAGCAGCAAGGCTGTAGAGGTTATTTATGAGTTTCAGTTAAAAAGAAAGAAAACTGAAACTCTGTCGCTCATCCAGGTAGAACGTACTGCTAGGAACACATTGTGAAACCCAGATAATGAGGTATGAGGTATAATTCGTTTTTTATGCATCATGACAAATAGTTATATTTTTGTGTTGTGCGCTGAAGGTCAAACAAAGTCAAAGTCCAAGCTGAAATTGTATAGATAGTGTTTGAAACATTGTCAATTGTAATGTGTTGTTTGGAGTAAGAACTGGTCCCCACATAAAGCAGTAACTGTGTGAGGCCAAAAGCAAAGAGGACTAAATGTATAATAATAAACTCTCATGGCAAACCTACAAATCTGCAGTTTAATTCCTACAGGGTCCGATGTGATTATCTTCATGTTAAAGACTTACTTCTGATTAAAGCAACTTATTTTGCTTCATTTTGAAATGTTGTGTTTCTAACGTTCCCAATATAACTCTGTATGTACCACTTGTATTTCCAATGCTGACTCAACTTGGATATCAGTATATCTCTGTCTCTCTTTACTCTGCTGCCATCTTCTGGTACAGGTGCAATACTGCTTTGCTCCAACATTTTGAGCAAGTTGCATACTGTATGGTTTCACTGAGGAGGTCGACCTATTCAGACTTATTTCTCATTTCTTTTCATATCCTGTAAGATCTGTCAGTTCATTTCTGGAGTCTGATGTCTATAATAAACACAATTAAAGCTCCGTGCAGGTCCGCTGTTGTCAGCACGTCGACA
Organism: Notothenia coriiceps; assembly: GCF_000735185.1. Classification (NCBI taxonomy): domain Eukaryota; kingdom Metazoa; phylum Chordata; class Actinopteri; order Perciformes; family Nototheniidae; genus Notothenia; species Notothenia coriiceps. The sequence continues at coordinate 29,710 of NW_011341102.1, forward strand.
CGTCACGTAGATGCTTTCCGGACTCGTCCGGGGGCAAACGTGGGAAGTTTCGGACCAATCGGACAGTTTCTATAAGAGTTACAGCAGGAACATAAACATTGTGTCTGATGGCAAGTGATCTGTCGCCATGGCAACGGCATATTATGACACCCCATAATACGCCTAGATCTGCTGAGGGCTGCATCGTTATCAAACATGTTGACACGCCGTTTGGAGCTAAGGCAGAAGGTTTATTTAAATGTTTGCTGATCACAGTTCAAGTTTATTCCAGTAAAGCCTTGAACCCAGTTAAATGAACATTTCTGTAATCACAGTATGATCAGACAACAAACTAATGATGCAATTGGCTGTTTCACAGTCCAAAGTATGGGCTACAGGAAAAAAGGAAAACATATAGGACATATGCACTTACACTGAGGATCAAGTATACTGTACAATGTCAATTTTTACACAATTGTATTAATACTCATTAAATGTCTTTGGTAAAGAGTCTAGCCTTTTCAGTCAGCATTACATTTATTTAGGGCT
>NW_011341103.1:0-4393 GCF_000735185.1 Notothenia coriiceps
TAAAAGTAGAAGTACTCAGATCTTGTTCTTAAGTAAAAGTAGAAGTACTCAGATCTGGTTCTTGAGTAAAAGTAGAAGTACTCAGATCTTGTACTTGAGTAAAAGTAGAAGTACATAGTGAAAGTAGCGACAGTAAAAGTAGTCATTGTGCAGATTGGTCCATTTCAGAATAATAGATATGATATGTTTTATAATGATTGATCATGAAAGTGTTCTCAAAGCTGGTAAAGGTGCAGCTAGTTTGAATGACTTTGTATTCTGCAGGGTAGCTTGTGGATTTACTCCAGGTGGAACTAAAGTCTGATTTAACACTTGATTATATTTCACATCATTCATCCACATCTGAGAAGTAACTAAAGGTATTAAATACATGTAGTGGAGGAAAAGTACACCATTTACCTCTGAACTGTAGTAGAGTAGAAGTACAAAGTAACATAAAATAGAAAGTACTTGAGTAAATCTACTTAGCATCTTTACACCTCAGGTACTGGGTGACACACAGTTACATAACATAGGAATTGTTATTGAAGTATGTTCTTGTCTGCTCCTCTGTCCCTCAGTGTTACTCCAGCATGGCGCAGATCCAAACATCCGCAACACTGACGGAAAATCTGCTCTGGATCTCGCCGATCCTTCAGCGAAGGCTGTTCTCACCGGTCAGTGCCGCTTCCTCTCACAGCCAATATTTTAATCATTAAATAAATGTCCCACTTTATACTCGAATGTATGGAAAGTGCTCTGAAATAAATGTTATTTCCATCCAGGTGAATACAAGAAGGATGAACTTCTGGAAGCAGCAAGGTGAGTATCAGACAGACATATTTACTTCCTGTTGGCCAGAGTCAAACAGCCTCATGCAGCATAGACATCACGTACAACTCTTAAATGTGAAAAAGTACTACCTAGTCACATCCAGTAAAGCAGTATTTTCATCTCTGAAAGACTGCAGAACTACTTTTAAATTATGTAACCTCATTGAAAGCAAAGGGGACGTTGATTTTGATAAGAAAGGGGGGAGACTATTGAATAGGGTCAACATTTTAACGTTACCAACATGACAATAACTTACATTAAGACCTTCATTTTCCTTATACCAAGTTTCTTTTCCTTATCTTACCCTAATTTATGGTGAATTTAGAACCGTTTTCAGAGACAAACACACAAATAGTCATTTAAACACCAATAATGTGTATTATGGGATGTTGTCTTTCCACTAGTCCACAGCCTAAGATCTTACATTTGACCAGTGCACGATAACGCCATTTGTTTTCCTGTTGCCCTAGTGACAGCAGTCTCTTTCAACCATGTAATTACAGGAGTGGAAATGAAGAAAAGCTGATGGCACTGTTGACTCCATTAAATGTGAACTGCCATGCCAGCGATGGACGCAAGGTAGAGAACCGCTCGTACCGCACCATTTCACACACATTTGGATACAACATGCTGTGAACGAGGACATTTTATGAAATACTTTATACTAGGCTAGATTAGTTTGTTTGTTTGTTTGTTGTAGATATAGCGGAGATTTGTGTCCTTGGGTTTGTAGCAGGATGATGCCAACTTACCGTGTGCAAAACCTCTGTGAAACATGTAGATTCTTAAGACTATACTTCAAATCCAGTTTTTTCTATTATAACATCTTAACTTTTGGTGTTTTGTATTGCCAGATGGGTTACTTTCCCACCATAAAAAACATGTTTTGAGTCCAGATAGTTAGATTAGTTTGGTCTGTGTTCATTTCCCTCAACTAGCGAAGAAAACTCATTACTTTTGATTACAGTTTAGTGGGTTTGTTTATCATTTTATCGCGTGGTTTGGCTGGGTATCTGGACATTCTTCCACATAATCACTTTTCCACGCTGGAGCCAAGCTAATTGTGGTCTTGAAATGTAGGTTAGTTTCTTTGTAAATCAAAGTGATTGGAAGTTATTTGAAGCGTCTAGATCAGGTGTGTCAAACTCATTTTCATCACGGGCCACATCAGCATCATGGCTGCACTCAAAGGGCCGGTTGTAACTTTAAGACTATATAAAAATACATATATAAATGTTTAATATATATCAAATAATGTACTATGTTACATTATTGCCTCTGCATTAGATTAATATCAGATAGGGTAATAACTTCATAATTAACTACGTCTGAAAGCAGAAGTCTCCTCAGTGAGAATGTCACAAAATGATTTCAAAAGAAAAGCCAAATTCTGGAAAAGAAGTCACAAAAAAAAAAGTAACATTTTGAAGCCCCCGGGCCTTGAGTTTGACACCCCTGGTGTAGAGCATGATTATTTTCCTCTTTGAGTGTTCTAGATGGGTCATACAGTGGGTGACGGGTGCAAACGAGCTTCAACGGCCCAAAACATTTCAGAAATGATGCAAATTTAAAAACACAAAGGTGCCAAAACACACGCCGATGAAGAAACATCTTCACCAACATGACCACACATACGAGCGTTTACTAAAAGGGATGCATAAATGAAACGCTGCAAGAAGCTCAAAACAGAAACCAGGGATTATAAAGACTGTCTCTGTTCATGGGAAGTTAGCTAAAATGTTCGTCCTACATTATTAAAGATATGCTGTAAACTATTTAGCGAACTTGGCTAACCTAATTATATCGGAATGATGAAAGTTACATTTTAGGTGACTTTCCACCAACAGCGACAGTTGGCCAACTTTTTCACCCGGTCTTCTTGCAGCATTTTGTTTATGCAGCTCTTTCATGGCGCATTTCCACTGCAGCCGGTAGCCCCGTTTAAGCGTCCTTAATCGTCCTCAAGCGGCCAGGCCAGTTTTTGGTGGCCTTTCCAGATAGCGTAGCACCGGCTAGCGGGTACTTTTTCCGGCCCCATAAAATCGTGGTTCTATCAGGCCAGGGCTGAACTAGTGACGTCAACACTCTCGACTGCTGATTGGTCAGAGAGAATCGTCACAAGATCGCGCGCGAGATAATCCCTAGCGTCGCATATATATATATATATATCTAGAAGCAAGCTTGCAGCATTTTTATACACAGCATTTTTGTAAACGGAGGAGCTACAAAAATGGCAACGTCAAAGAAAAGCACACCGTGGTCGACCGAGGAGGTGACGACGTTCCTACATCTCATTGGGGACGATCAAATCCAGCGGGAGCTCGACGGAACAACTCGAAATGTGAAAGTCTTCCAGGATGTCTCTGCACAGAAGCCCCGCCTACACTGCGTTGCTACCCCAGGTCCTAAACTGTAATGGGAATGCGCCACGGCCTCGGACGGCCAGCGAGGCATCCCGAGGCCTGAGCGAGGACGCTTAAACGGGGCTACCCCGCTGCAGTGGAAATGTGCCATAAGTAAACACTGTGCATGTTTCGTCAAGTTGGTGAAGATGTTTCCTCATCTGCTTGTGTTTTGGCACGTGTAACTGCAGCACATTACTCCTAATGGCCCTCGCCAGCCACCGTAGGGAAGGTGGTGCAAAGACGCACTTTAGAGAACATATTTGGCCTCATTGTTTAACGTCAGCTTCAAGCGGTGCTGATTCAGGTGTAAGAATGTTTTTGCATTTCATTCCCAAGTCTTGCAGGCACTGATATCTCTTTAGAGCTTATTTAGATTGTCTTATTTGTGTACAAACCACTAGCTCCTCTCTCCCATGAATGTCTAATGTGGCTAACAGTATATCCTAACCATGTTTTCTCCAACAGAAGTTAAAGTGTGACTCCTTCCTCGCCTCCTTTGCAGTGTAGTTAGAGTTTGCATGATCCGTCAGTGTAGATTTTGTCTGTGATTTAAACAGCGGGCACCGTTAACCAGCTCCCAAAGCCACAGAGAAAAGGGAGGAGGTTCACACACTCAGCCCTTCCCCCTCTCTGGCCTTTTCACGGATCAAACCGTGATTTAATAACCAGGGCTTGTGTTGCATCGACTTAAGAAGGAAGAGAAAAAGCATTGCTGTGAAAAGAAAAATGTAATTTTTGTAATTTTTGTTTCGTTTTTGTTTTCCGTGTGACTCTGGCAACATTTGTCCTTCAGTCAACATCCCAGAAAATGCTGGTAAGTTTTGATAACGGCCACTTGATTGATGCTCTGTTGTGATTCTTACCTTTTTGTGATCCATTGCTTTTGTTTGACCAATAATCTGGCTCTCACTGCACATCATGGACCTGGGTGTACGGGTCACTCGTTACCCTGGTGTGTGTGTGTGTGTGTGTGTGTGTGTGTGTGTGAGAGAGTGTCAGTCAGTGTGTGTGTGAGAGAGTGTAGTCAGTGTGTGTGTGAGAGAGTGTGTCAGTCAGTGTGTGTGTGTGAGAGAGTGTGTCAGTCAGTGTGTGTTGTCTGTCTGTCTGAGAGAGAGTGTGTGTGTGAGAGTGTGTCAGTCAGTGTGTGTTGTCTGTCTCAGATCTTGTACTTGAGT